>NW_017297680.1:1856278-1896674 GCF_001594075.2 Trachymyrmex cornetzi | reverse complement strand
GAGCCGCGGGCCGCGGGCACTAGGTGCTAAAAGTATTCAAAAGTGTTATTCCTGTGGCCGTGGGACAAAATGCAAGGATACAGACCCGAGGACAATCCGGAGACCGCACCGGCGTCGATCCGCTTTGCCGATCAACCGCGTCCGCGCGTCCTATCCTTAGATACTAATTTCTACGACTTCCTCGTAGCGCGTCAATATAGCCGTGTAAATGTCTGGCGCGTAATTTCTAAGTATATATGTTTAGTCGCTCTTTCTTACGGACTTTTGTATAGGCCTTTTTGTAAACTATCCTCGCACTCGGTTGGGGCTGTCGAAGTGGATCGATGCTGGACGAACATTCCCTGAACGCGTCCGAATCGAAGGATTCGGTGCGAGGATGAGGCGAGTTCGCGATTTGTGAGATCCGCTTTAAATCTGAGATCGTACCTAAAAATAAATACTGTAAATAACGAACTTGCATCTCACTCGTGCGCCGGAACTTTCGATCTCGTTAGTCGTGCATTTCAGGAAGCTAAAGAATCGTTTTTTATATGATATCTCGGTCCAAAGAGAAGTTGTAGCTGGAAATTTAGTCAAGTTGTGTCGGCTCGAACACTCGGGGTTTGGTCGACGGGATAATGGTCTCCGGACGGGTCGAGGGGGTGCGAAACAAGTTTTAACAGTGGAACTAACTACTAAAGTAGACATTGAGAAGACGCTGATGAAGAACAGAACCCTTTAGTAATATCTAAACTTAATTGTAACTATTATAACGATACGTACGACTGTGGTAGCTATGCTAGTACCTGCTATTGTTAAAGAGAAAATGATACGAAGAAGGTAGTAGACCGAAAGAACGGAAGGGATGCCGCTAGAAAAATCGAACTACAGCATAGTGCCTCAATGCGTGTAAACATTTGCTCACACGATTTGGTTTCTACGATTTTCTCTTTATCATTTGTTGTCGCAAATATCTCCATTTAATTCTCTAGGAGCAAGCATTGCATATTCGTGTTAACATTTATTTTAAAATGGAATTCGGGATCTACATAGATTAGCTTACACTTAAGGATGTTTTGACTGTACAACATCAGTTAAAAGTATCAGCCAAAAAAGCCAATATCAATCAAAAAATTTTATCGTAAATTCGTCCTAAAACCAACTACAAAAAATAAAACAACAAATTATTTGACTTTTAATGGCTTGTGCAGTGCAATTACGATATTTTGCTACAGTTTTAGATAAATAACTTTTAAATGAGTAAATGGATCCAAATAACTTGCATAAATATTAAAATTTTATTAGCATATGTAAAAAAAATTTGATTTAATTCGTAATGCTTCCTTATCGCAGTTAAGTAACGTGATTTTACATAAGCATTAAGACAAACAAAGGATATGTGTCACAACTTTTGAGTTGAGATACATACATCCTTAAAAATTGAAGATGCAAATATATGTAGCATTAAACACTGAAGTTAAAAAATTTCTGACCATCAACAAGGCTATAATATTATATCAGAAGATCTTTATTCGTAAGACACTTGTTAGTAAAAAAATTTGTTTAATGACAATGGCGCTTCTAGAGGGTTAATATTTTACTGGATTGGTTTCAATAATTTCATCATCAAATTCAACTTGATTGCTATTTCAAAATCCCCCAAAAATATTAAATTTATGATTGATTTAAAAAAATCGAAATGTTGACAAATTCTATAATATATTGATTTTATAAATGGACTTGTAAAGTTTATCCTTTTTGTATGTAAATGTCAACTTATTTTCTTTTTAATGATACGCACTTGAGTCATTGTGCATCGAGACAAGTTTCGCACCGCGTTCTGTCAGTAAGCCTCGCAAACGATCCAAAGTCTATCTTACGACATCTTGTTTTTTTCGCGTCGACGTGCAGGTGCCCTTCGTTTCCGTCGCCCCACGTCATTCAACAAAAGCATAAACATAAAAAAATAAAAGTTATTTATTCTAATTTTTCTAATCGTTCGCGCATGATTGGCTTCAAGTAGCACGAACGATTTTTCACACCTCGCGGCAGCGAAAATCAGATCGGAAATCCGTCGGTCGTGTTCTTCATGTCGCAATCCGAAAGTAACATCTCGCACGCGAGAGGAAATCCCAGACGAGAAAGGGAAAAAGAGACTCTTTCTCTGTGGGATCGCGAAAGTTTCGACAGTCCGCGGTCGCACCTCGTTGACAGTTCAGGCAGCTGGACGTAGGACGACGACGACGACGACGACGGTTGAAGTCGAGGAGGCGATGAAAGGAAGTCGGTGGGCAAAAACTTTCGAAATCATTGCAACCGCGGAAACTTTGCAGACTTTAAACGGGTTTCTCCGGCCGGCCGGCCGGCCGGCCGGCCGGCGGCGTTTATGAAAGCCGACAACTTACAGCCGGGTACGCGATCCGAAAGTTTCACGCTCCAAAGAATTCCACGGATGTTATACTCGGGGGCGACGGAAAGGGGGTGGCGGAAGGAGAAGACGGAGCGCAAAATGCGAAACGGGGAGGGTAGAGATTGCGAGAGAGAAAGAGAGAGAAAGAGATGGAGAGAGCGGAAAAGAACGGCAACTCAATGCAATAAGTCGCGAATCAAATGGATCTCGGCTTGAGACGAGAGGCTCAGATTAGCGAAGAATCAAACACGATGTATACTCTTTAAAACAAACAAACAAAAGTGAAAAGACGAGAAATAAAGGAGAATACTAAACTAAAAGGCGCGCGCGCGCGTAAAGTGCGCAATGGGGCGTGAATATGGCGGCGCGAATCAACGTGAGAGAAAGAGAGAGAGAGGGTGGGAGAGAAAGAGAAGTTAAGTGAATCTAATTAATACTGATAGAGCATACACATTGAGATACACAAAAACATATAGTATTATACGTTTTACGATACAATTGTAATGAACACTTTGTAAGCAAAGGGAAAAAAAAAGTTACGCATAGTTTTCCATACCCCGTAATGAATGTAATTCGTTGAGAGGGAAAGTTCAGACAAACAAATATACATAAGTATACACGGTCCACGAACTCATACACAGACGGACGGTCAAAAGAAATTACATGCGTACAAGCGAGCGCGCATACACACACACACACACACACGTTCGAAGTCACTCGGGTACACGTAAGAATTAATAAGACAAAAAAAGAAGTCAGTAATCTGTCTTTAAAGTATCATGTGTCTATAAACTATAGCGATTGATATTGTCTCTTACATAAATGGCGAAAAAATACAAATAACCGTGGTAACGTCGTGTAAGGTAGCGATAAACAAACACTCTGCAATATAATATATATTCTTACATTTATAACGGTGGAACATATGAGGGATATATATGTGACGAGAGCGGACTCTGCGGGAAGCCCGAAAGATCGTAAAATGCGCGTCGAGGAGTATCGGAGGACGCCATCGCGAGATAATTGAATCGATCTCCTTCCCTCATCTTGAACGAAAGAGGGAAGAAACAAAATGGCGTGTTTTGATACTGCCGAATGCGCATGGAGGTGTCACACGGATATACACGAAACACACACACATGGACATACAAAGAGAGATCCAAAAAAAAAAAAGAAACTATCGATTATTCTACCAAGTAAAAATGAATTAACAAAAGGATGATAATTAGATTTGTAATTAATTACATATATATTTTTCAATACTTTAACTACTTGCTGAATGTAAACTATATACATATAATTATATATATTATATACATATATTATATATATATATTATATACATACACACCTCTAATGCGCGCGATGCCGCGCGTGAAAAATGAAGAAGGGTGCGGCGATGAAAGCAGCCTCGCGGAGAATCTCTTGAGAGAACGCTGAGGGAGGCAATTAAAAGGATAAAATCTAAGGAGAGAATTGCTCCTGAAAAATTTCTGGGATGGAGACTTTATCGACTAAAATAATAGTCTCCTCCGATTTTTTCAGTGTCTTCCGGAAGACTTTCGACGGCGTCTTTCATCGGCGTAATCGCTCGTTTCCGGCTCGACCGCGGTTCGAGAGGAAAAGGAGCGAAAACGTAAACATCCGGGGGAAGAAAGGGGGAACCGCGAAAAATTGTCTTTCATCGCGTCGAATCACGTCGAGCGGAAACGAGCGATTACTACCCTTCTTCGATCGCTCCCCTTGGGGAGGCGAAAGAGTTTCTGCGAGATCTTTTTGTACCCCACCCAAGTTACACTCTCGGTGTCGAAAAAAAAAAACTACGTTACACTACGTGTAAGTGCATCCTAAATGTAACTGTTAATTGCCCCTACTCCAAAGCCCCCCAACCCACGCCATTTGTAGAGAGAAGAAATCGCGAGTGTGGGGGAGAGAGAGAGAAAGAGAGAAAAAGATGCATGTAAGACGGAACGATTGGCTGTGTGAATTAATTATATGGTAGTGCGTGCATGTATATGTGGGAGTGTGAAGACACGTCCGTTCGCATTAGTTACTTTTTTCCTGGGTGCGAAATGGGAAAAATGAAGATTTTTTCAAATGATTTTTGCACGCCTATGATTGTTATGTAGATCGTATACTTACGATTATTACTATTACAATTATGATTATTATTTCCACCCCTTAGATGACAAAGAAAGAGAGACACACTGCGCGCCTATATATAGGTCTTTTCTCACCTCACCTTGTTTCTTTTCTTTTCTCTTTATCAGTTAATTTTTCTTTCTCTGTTTTCATATACATATATATATATATACACACATATATATGTATGTATTAGAGATGTATTTTCTGTTGGCTCGTTAGATTTTGTTCCTTTATTTTTGTACGAAGACGCAACATCGACGACGACGCGTCGTTGATTTTTACCTATAAATATATATACATATACATATGAATATTATAATTGTAGCTCGCTTATAAGATTATCGTTCAACCCTTCTTTTGATATAGTTTGTTATTGTTGTTTTTGTATGATATTTGATTATATATACCGGCGCGCCCGTGTCGCATGTCAGAAATAATATATATAAATTTATTCTACCATATTATATATATAATATATATTTTTGTTAATAATACAGTGGTTTGATAACTACATTAGCCTGTTAATGATGAATTTGTTTCTCTGTTTCTTACGGCCCGTGAATATACATAGATAGACACACGTGCATATACATAGATATATATATTATACATATATACATACCTATATATATATATAAATATCGATTATATATATATATACATAATACCGCTACATTATATTTTGTTTAACAGTGTGACGAAGCGACAATGAAGCGTTTCTTGAAATTTGTCGAGCGACTTTACAAGGGGCTCCGACACGAAATATTGAATATCGAAACTCGCGTGTAATATAACTTATAATATCATTTTGTAAATTATTTTTTGTATTTTTATATATATATATACATATATAAATAACGAAAGCATACAAAAGAGAGTCGCGGAACAGTGTTATGCGCACGGCGAATAATCAAGAAAGTTTGAGAGAGAGAGAGAGAGAGAGAGGGAGGGAGGGAGAGAAAGAGAACGAGAGAATGCGATGGAAACGAGAGAGAGCGTTTGTGATGAAAGGAAGGGAAGAAAAAACAAAAAAGAACCGCGTGACGCATTAATTAACACTGACGATACTTAATCAGTCGCTGACAGTCCTTTCGTTGATCGAGAGCGGCGCCAAGAAGATTATTATCCGAACGACTATGAGATCGCATACGGCGCGTATGCAACGTTTGTAAAAAAAAACTACACGAGTACACACATGTGCATACACACAGACACACGGCGTAAAGTTTAATTTAATACGACACGCCAATCCCGAAGATTGCGATTTGTTCCCGATTATTTGTACCTCTCTGTATGTATTTTGCAGCTTGTCAGTGCTTTTTGTTCATTATTACATTATCTTATAAATAATTAATTCACCGTCTTTTTGTACCAATCTACTCTTTACGTGTCGTCGGGATGCGAGTTTTAACTGTTGATTCAATCTACCGGATATAGTGCAACGCAACTCCGAAGAGAAGCGCGGCTACGGCCCGCCGATTTCGGCCGATCATTGGTGACCTCGCAAGCAACTTAGTCATATAATAGCGTATCAGATATTATTTTTCTCAAATATCAATCAGACAGCGAATAACTGAGAAAGTTACGTACTAGATTTATTAATTACCCTCGACCGCGGCTTTAATTCGTTTAACCCTTTCCATACTCTGGCTAACATTATCATGTCCTTATCACCCACATATGATGTATATGTGTATCACGAACGCATATATATATAATTATACATATTACTAATTTATTTTCTAACGTAATATATTATTAAATAAATAAAATATGAAATCAAACACGAGTTGGAAGGGGTTGTTAGCGCCCGTAGAGGGTGCTGCGATATTTTTCGCTATAAACGATAATAAAGAAGAGGCGAGAACACACTCGAATGTGACTTTTGGTGCATATAATTTTAATTAGTAAAATATTTAGCCGCGTCGAGAATTGGCACGTCCTCAAAAGACAATGCTCCATATGTGCGCAATCACGCGGTCGGGGGTTGAATTCCGTATACATGGAGAAAGATTTATCGTCCTTTGCCGGTCGGGACACGGTGCGCCTCGCGCGGGATTATCCCTGCGGCGTGTAAGATGCTATCGGTCTTATGTAAATTAACCGCCATTCAAGCCGCAATGGAGTCTGAGTAATTATGACAGATAATTGCCTCGTATCTCATAACGAAATAACTCCCCCTAATCGATTCTGTATTCCCCCGCGAGCGAGCCCCTATCGCGATTCTCGCTTTGAGCCTCGGCCGATAGCGTGATACATTGCCGCGCGATTCTCCCGATAAAACTCGCGACCGGCGGAGGGGGGACGAATCTCTCCCCGTTGAAATATAATAATCAAAAAGCGCACGCGGCGATTCGCGTGTCGTCGTTTCGCTGTAATTCGCCTCCATCCTTGAGTCGGCTTTTAGTAAGCTGCTTGGAAGAGATCCGTCGAGAAGTTTCAAGAAATTTCGTTTCACGCATGGGAGAGGAGAGAGCCAGAGGAAGCAGCGAGATCCTTGATTCTCGCGTTTGAGCGTGCGTGTCTGTGTGCGAGCGAAAGAATGAGAGACGGAGAGAAAGAGCTATAGTGAGAAAATGTGTGTATGAAAGGGAGAGAGAGGTGTATATTTTTCGTGAACGTTCTTTCTTAGTTTTCTCATGCAAGCACGGTGGATGAGGGTGGTTGCCGATCGATTCGATTGTCCTGGATCGAAACCATCGTCGATCGATCTCTCGTCGTCCTTCGATGTCGCCGTCGCTGGCCGAGCGAATCTCTCCAAGTCTCCCGCAAGACTTACTTTAGTTAATGATTACATCGACAAGATCGGTCGAACGTACAGGAAAGCGGGCGGTGTACATCACGATTTCCTTCGAAAACGAGACGACTGGACTCCGCTAGAAGGGAGGCTATTTGCACTTCTGATTGGCCTTTAATTAGACACTTTAACGAATCGGGACTGAAGATACGTATAATGCGCCAAAAGCGTAACGAAGTGGACTTATTTAGTAATAGTCTAAAATTTATACGATAAAATTCTTAATCATTAAATAAATTAGAAGCGTGCGGTAAGTCCTTAAGACTCGAGGCCGGGGTACAAGTATCAAACGGCTAAATGGACCAATCGGTTGAACATCGAGGGATCAACGAGAAAAAACGAAAAGAGATCGAGGGCGATCCAAGGACGAGATCCAGGACGATGATCGACGGTGAGGTGAAGGGCAGGGCGCCTGGTATTAGTACACATTAGTTTCTTGGATAGAGGGGGCGCCCAATTAGTTGTTGGAATTTTATAGTCTAGGTAATAATTCTCGATATAGTTCAATGTTGTCGAGTTTTCTATTAGTTGAGCGTGACGAGGAGAATAGAGGAGTACAGAGGAAAGCCGGGAGGGACGGGGGGGATTCACCCGACGGCGATTGCTGTAATTGTGACGAATTAACTATTTATACGATTGTTCAAAAGATATATTCTAGATATTTCTCCATGTGTGTGAATAAAATGTTTTATATATATAATATTTTATATATATATGTTAAACGGGCTTAATTCAGCTGAAAGTGCAAAACGTTTTCACTTGTATGCGGGAACGCAGCATTCCAATGGAAATTCAATATCGAAACCGGTAATCGGAACTCGCTGAAACATCAGGACGATTTAGGACGAGGGCATTTCCGCGTTGAAAGTCGCGATATTATTCGTTTTGTGTGCCGGCGATGAAATTTTCCTGGGAATATGAAACTTTGCGATTTTACAGCTCGCGTTAAACATTAATTATTGAAACGGTAATATCGTGCTCGGTGAAACCGCCGCCGCCGGTAGATCGATAAACCGTTAGTGCGGATGTGCACGTCGCTTCGCTCATTCCGTTCGCTCATTTTAGCTTGCGCTTAACGTGAGCTTACGCTCGACCGTAAATTTCGACGCAGTAATTACCCGGCGTTCTTCCGTCGAAACGGACGCGTTTTAATTGATTTATGCAGAAATCAACGCGCGAGTGCAATCGCTCCCTCTTCAGCGATGCGTATACGATCGTCCCAAAAGGAAGTAACCGAGGTCGCGTAAGGAATTGCGCGCTTAACGTCAAGTTACGAGATAACGATATGTAAATCAGGATCTTTGAGCAAAACGTATTAAATAATGTTGGCTAATAGAAATATATATATGTACATTCGCAGCTCACGAGCGGATAGTACGAACGAATTTTTCGCAAATATTGCATGGCTAATAAGAATACTTATAATGACATAAAAATTTGATAACGATATTGTAGATGCGTTCCACTTCTCTCATTAGTGGCGTGTTATATGTGTTACAATTAATTCAGAAATCTTTATAAATTTTAATAGTGAATTGTATTAGGGGTGGTTTTTGAAATCCCTTTTCTGAAGCTTTTTCTGAACAAAAGGTAAAAAAAAAAGATCACGTTCCAACAGGAATATTTTGCATGAGAGTCTTGTTTCAAACGGGCAGTTCTCGTATGAATATATTTCCGATATCGGATTACGGCAATTTGGGATTTTTATATCCAGCGAAGTTCAGTATAGATTCAGGCTTTCCTCGATCCTCGACTCGCCCTCGTCACCGATGTGTGGTTAGTCACGACGATTTCGAGTTACTAATAGCGTCTGTGCGGAGTGTTGAAGCACCGGATACTTCCGGCAACTGTCCAGTAGTGGATTCTCACCTACAAACTATAGAATCGTCATCCCTCGGCGGAGCTGGACGAACGGACTGTTTCCGATTTACAACTTCGAGCTTGGAAAGCGAGATCCGACAAGTCTCTAATTTCCATTGATATAAATTATTCTGGTAAAAAACGACATAAATGAATGAAACTGTCGTTTCGCTCTACGATTTTCCTTGCACACGATTACGTAATAGAAATAAATAAATAAAAGCTGTTTTGGGTGACAATATTGATCGATGCTGAGGAACGGTGAAACCTTTCGCTCAACTCCGACGACGTTTTCTCGAGAAAACTTTCCAAGCAAGTTCGTTATTCCTCCCATCGCCCACCGTCATCGCAGGAGGCGAAAGAGATTCTACGAAGTGCTCTCCGAAAGTTTTCCGATGGGGACGATGGGGTGCATTGCGAATGGCTGATCGGTAAATAGGGAAATGGCGTAGAGAGATGCGTCTTGGCAGGGTCGTTGTCTACGACGTGTGCGAGCGATAGACGAGAACTTTATCTATATATTTGCCACGATATTTAATATGTGAATGAGTATATCTATTGAATATATAACATTGACATATAATATAGATATATATATATATATATTATGAGAAAGCGAGAGAGAAAGCAAAAAAGAGAGTGAGAGATAGAATGCGAGAGAAAGAGCGAACGCAAAAGAGTGTATGGTAATATCATAAAATTATTATTCTCTTTGTTACTTCTTTATAATTAAAACAATAAAAAAGCTACTGAATAAAAAGACGCTGTGCACGTTGTTATTTAAGCCGGATGTGGACGGCGGTGTTCTTTTCTGTGTGTCTATCGGTGTGTAACTGTAGCGCTACGTTCCTCCTTTCCGATTTCCTCGAGTCATTATTATTGAGCTATTTGTCGTGTTGTATAATTCAATTGACAGCGGAATGTCGGGGTTATCCTTAAAAAGTGAATAAGCAGTCACTTAGATTAGCGATAGTCATATAATGTTTATAGAGTAATGCTAGTCATGGATGCGCTTATCTGTTAATTTCCGTTTGTTATCGGTACTTTACTACATTATATCGAATATATAATCTTTTTGTAACTCTCTCTCTTGACGATAATAATGAAGATGAGATAACCGTGTTCTTTAAATTAGAACACGATAAATTCACAAGGTAACAGATTTTTTTTAAGCCGTTCTTCGAAATGGTTTTTTTTTTTCGTGCGTATGTTTCAATGAGTGTATACAAGTAATTCTGATAATTTCAGATCATCACTTTTTAGTATAATTTTTATTCTTTCTAATAATATTTTATAAATGATATTTTTAATATTGTATTAAGCCAATCTTAATTTAATTACATCGGCAATTAATTTGTAACGTCAGAATACGTTATATATTTTTAAAGACTTAATATTACTTACTTGATTTATGTAGATTGGATCGCGTGATACTAACGCGATTTTCGATTTTCAATGACTCGACGAATCCACATTTCCGAGCAAACAATAGCATAACGCTCTTTGGATATCATTTAATTCCATTCCTATTTTTATTTCATATAAATATGTACATAATAACGAGAATGCTTCGTGACTGAAGTATATATATATATATAGTTGTTAATCCTCTAATTTATTCTTCAACGTAGTATTTGTTCAGCTCTTTGTGATTACGCTCTATGTTTTCATATGCAAAGATTAAGGGCGATTAGGCTATTTGAAAAAAACATAGATAAGGGAACACGAAAGGGTATGATTGAACGGAGGAACAAAAATCGAGCTAACAAAAAAAGGAACCAGTATTTCGTACGTACATATTTCCTCGTTATCTAAAAGTAAAGGTGAGATAGAGGAGGAATAATTAAGTATCAACGGCCAAGGAAACGCGTTTTTCATCCTTCCTACTCTTGCGTATGTTTATATATACCTCTTGAAACTTAATTATGTGCGGTGTAACTGCGCCAGTGGAATGTATGAGAAGTGAGAGAGCGCAGAGGACAAAATTAAACGAGTTATATTTTTCACTCGGAGAGGAAGCGGCGAGAAGAAGAGAATCGCTAAACGAAAGTGATCGTTTATTTAGAACGGTGGGTTGAGAATGTGAGAGTATAACGATGCATTTCGCGACATATTGCACGTACATATACACACCATATATATATATATACATAGATATGGGAATGTGCTGGAAAATCTATTTTGCGTCGTTCCAGAAAGATTCATGTATTACGATGTTAAAACAAGCATATTCAATTTTATATTCTAAAGTAACGCTAAGGAACGCATACTTTTTACGCCGTAGGGCGTGTACCTACCATTAGATATATGTGTGAGGGCAAACATGTGAGTATATGAATATGCATGTAATATCTTCGGCATTATTAAAAAGTCGAATCTATCGAATCTCTCTCAGTTGACACGGGAAAATAAAAGTAAAGAAAATTGCTATAAATATTTTCCATGAAAATTGAAAGTCTGTTACTTCTTTATTGACAATGCAACAAAAAGCTTGTAAGCCACCGCCAGTTGTTGAATAAATTATCCAAGGAATTACGTTATTATCAAGTCGCGCAATTTTTCGTATATATATATATATCAGAAACTAATATTAAAAGAACTTAAGTACAGGATTGTGCTCTGAAGAGGAGATAAACATTTTCTATACACGCGATACTAATCCGATGCAATTTAGAGAAGGTATTTTCCCCGCAATTTTGAGAAATCGACAGATCGGTCGCGCAATTTTCGTGATTAGCACATACGACCGTTGTTCTACCGCTGCAAGAGAGATGTGTGGTCCTTGTATAATATTCGTACCATGTCTGTGTTTTGTGTCTACCTACGTATCCATATCTATCTGCCTACCTGCCTGTATCAATCTCGCACACTTGCATACCAATGTTATTACGAAATCAAAATATATAAATCAATCAGACAGATCGGCTGAAGAGAGAACGGCCAGTAGCTCCGCTTGAACTCTGCAGATTCGCGAGACGTAAAACGATCTTACGACTCGCGCGATATCGATTTACATGGAATTAATCCGCAGGATTGGGGGTTTTGGAATTCTATTACAATGACGAGAAAAAAAAATTGAGAAACGTTCGACAGACAATAGATGACAATTAAATGATACTGCATATCATATTGCTTTATGTAATTTCTTCATGAATATGTATTATGGAATTATTCAGAAAATGGATTCCGATCAGAATTATTCAATTATTCTCTAAATTTCTATTGTATTTTCTAGAGAAAATGGAATAATTTCGATCGGAATCCATTCCGTCTTGTTCCATGATAATTGCTCGGACATCGTTTATTCTATTCGCTCGTAGATTTTAATCCATAAACGTCCGCGCAAAAAAAGAAATTATTTTCTGTACACAGTTTATCGAGTCTGGTTACTTTTTTTATGTGAGTTATTAAAGGAAAAACAGCTCTCGTGTCCATTCTCTCTTCAGTCGAACGACAGTGTCGTATTTGGAGTTCCTGATCAAACAGCATCTATCTCAGCGCTTTTTAATCCTCAGGATGTATCTTCTAGCTACATGACGAGATATATGCGTCTCTGTGTGTAGACAAAGTGACAGAATACAAAGTGCATGTACGATACACACGCACGCACAGACACAAGCACACTCTCACACGATGGAAAGCAGTAGAAAATGGGGCAGAAGCCAGAAGAGCGAGATGGAGAGGGAGAGATTATACATATACTATACATATATATAATAGAGGCCGTGGAGCTGGACACGGCAGCTAGATACTTTTTTCACGGATTTTAATAGTTGTACGATATTCGTGCGTAGTTCATAAGTATTATTATCCTTAAGTATATCGTAAGAAACATTAAAATAAACGGATGAATATATACGCGTATATTCTATCGGGGGACGTAGATGTTTAGCGATAATTTCCTAGCAAGAATTTTCACGTATTCTTGTAAGGCGACAATGTATACACGACAAAGAGAAAGGAAGGAAATGAAGGACGTATCTTAGTTTCCCAATAAAGCGGCTCTCTCTATGGTACGAAAAAGCTCGCACCATAGAAATCACTTCGGGTCTGCACTACGATAGCGATAAAAATGATCAAACGACGACAAAGTTCGAAGTCCGGAAGACTCTAAGTGCCAAAGAACGCCAAGGGCGATTTAAGTGTAAGAGGAATTTTCTCAAGTAACATCAGAAGTACATCGACGACCGACTGAAGGCAAACTATTCATCGTTTCCGAAATTTTTACCATTTGGATTTCTTTATGCGCGCGTACGTGTGGCCGTATATGTATGTGTTTGTAACTTCACATCCTCTTTTATATCGTATTTATGCTAATATCATTTCCGCATGAATAACTTGACTCGAAGTTTGTAACTTTGGAGTTTTCATGAAAGGGTCTCTCCGATGAAATACTTCCTGAATAATCTCCGAGAATAACATTCGAACGGAGTGACCGAGAATCGCAAATTTGTTTTCCATGGATATCATTCTTTATCTTTTTTTTTTTTTGATAATTTTTTAGCACGACATTATGAAGTTTGGACGTCGTTTCGCTGACATAGTTGTAGTTAGCTTTGAGAGATAAATTAATTAGTATATATTCCGTGCTCCGTACAATTATTGTAATCAGTCGTTATATCGATCGCAACTGATAAGTGCGTCCAAGCGTATTATCCGAATGATGAACTATTAGAAAACGAATCTGGTTTCATCGGAAGGATGAAATGGATCTTCTTCCGAGAGTATGAAGACGCGAGCGTGTGCAAATACCTTTGACGTTAATTATCCCAGCCTCCTGTGATGTTCGTGTGTCCTTGCGAATGTAACAGCATCACTCCGGAGCGGACGTTCCAAAGAGGCGAGGCTTGTCTCACTTGCAGTGAAAATCAGAGAGAGAGGGAGAGAGAGAGAGAGAGAGAGAGAGAGAGAAGACATTAATTAGTATCGTGATAGTTGACGCTGTTGCGTCACTTCATTTATATCCTCGTCTGAGAGACAGAAAATTAACGTGAAAACGAAATGAAGTTCGAAACTTCAATATTTGTTGAACAGGTCACGATAATATCGATCGCAATAAATCGTAAATACTTTGCAGTTTATTTAACGTAAGTCTTATACATGATTTACAACCTCGTGTTAAAACTGTCCACGTTAATAATTGTTCAATAGATTTTTTTAAACGGTATTTTTCGATTTATACTCAATTATCATTTGCCAACTCTTTAGATTCTCAAACGTATTATTGAGAGGAAACTAATCACTTTATCGAATGAAAAAGTATCAGAATCTATATCGTTCGAATAATTATTTGTAGAAAATTGCAGCAAATATAAAATAATTTGTCGACTTAGTTTAGAATGAAAGATCTCATATTTGTTTGAATTGCATGGCGTTAGATTGTCAGTATTACTATTTAAATATCATGCGCAAATGTAGCAAGAATACCTTATGTAAATAAGTTTCAAGCGGCTTTAGACGTAGCATTAAGTAAACGATCCGTATATACATCATCGTATATTATGCGATCACGCCAGAGAAATATCTCGGCGATTCTATCATCTGATCGTTTCAGCGTAATCCATAGCGCCAGGCTCGTTATTATAAATACGACAGGTGAATTGAATTGAGAGATTGATCGAACTTTTATAGTTATCGTCTCTGCAACTAACTTCCGCGCTCACTTCATCTTCCTCCATTAATTATTGCCGAGAAACAATTTATTTTCCCATTCCAACAATATACGCTTTCTCCGAAGGAAAACGCAAACTCCTGCGTTTGATGTCGCAAGTTCGCCCTTCGATTCCATTCACTCGTCGTTCCTGAATCATCCAATTGTTTCCCCGCAAAACGTGCCGGCGGCTGGTGCGTTCTACGTCAGATTGGCTAGTTGCAAGTCCATAAATAATCCGCCATCGAACGGAGAATTGAGAGACCCTACGGCGGTTCCCGATACAGCGCGAAATGATCCCGGCGAGAGAAAATTATATAAAGAGGACGACCCATGTGAAAAATTGATATCGCTCTTCAATCAGAGCCATAATCTAGTACGTACGAGTTAGCCGTACGAGTTACTTCGCTCGTCCTTCGACCAGGTTCCCGATTCACCTGTAGGACGTGTAAATAGCGCACCTGTAGGATACGTAAACACAAGTTTTGCAAGCTACTCCCGCGCTCAAAGATTAGCAAGCATCGATTAATCAACATTCACCTTGTCACAGTATCGGATGTATGTGAGAGAGGAAAGGAGAAAGAAAAAAGAGAGACAGGGGGAGAGAGAGAGAGATGAGAGAGAGAGAGAGAGAGAGAGAGAGAGAGAGGATGACGACGACGACGACGAACGATCGCATTAGTCGCCCGAGGGGACCGAAATTCTGCGTTCTCCAATGCGAGAAGACTATATAGTCAGAAGTATGGCGAGGTCGGGCCCCGCGGCCCTTTTTTCTGCCACAATGGCGTCGAATCTGTGGGACCGTGCGTTAATTCTTTTCTTCTCCTTTCTTTTCGATCGCGTGTGTTATTAACAGATCGTTCGTAGCTCTGAATAATTTAGGGAGTGCACGGTAATATGTCTGACACCACGGAGAAATTACGGATCTTGGAATCGTTTCTTTTTTTTTTTTAGCGAGAGCATGAAACTCTTCGAGTTCTCGACGCGGACGTAAGTGAGAGAGAGGTGCGAGTTTCGACGTTATTGCGAATGAAAAATGATGGAGAGGAGATACGTCTCGTGATTAAATATCTCGGGCGAGAGATATGCGATCGTTTCTCATTCAATAGCGATCAATCACGCGTTTCTGTCATGACGCGCAATTATACGTCCGATCTCAGTTGCACCCTGAGTACGGGACAGATAGGAAAAAAAAAAAAGAGAGAGAGACCTACCATTTAACAGCTAATCGCGTTATCTTTAAGAAAACTACTGTTGATTCGATATCGATGTCGTATCTTTCTACATCTAAATTGCGATCTCTAGAATTAATGAGTGTGACGTAATAATGTTCGATAGTCAGTGTTATTAGCGTATACCTAATAGCGCTATGATTAATTGCAAACTGCCCTCGCGTAAATCGTCGTGTTAGCCTTTTTCCTTTTTTTTTTTTCGCAACATAGGTCAGTGATAGGCTGAGTGAAAAGAGAACTCATAATTAATTTATGAAGATCATTAATTGAACGTATAATTAATATCCTTAAATCTTTCATTGTACGTAGAGATCTTCTGTACTTTAATTCTAGATGAAGAGCGCTTACTGGCAAGTATTAAGGGCGATGTTTGTTGTCTGAAACTAAACACGGATACACAACCGTTCGCGGCGTCGATCAATTAATTAAGCAGCGACACACGACGCGTTACTCAAGGGCGCCTGATTAATCGGGCAGTCTCGAACAGCGCAGCTACACCTCGTACATGATCTTAAGGGTTAAAGTACATTTACGCTAACAATTAATAGGTAATGATTAAAGTTAGGCGGCGAAGTCGACTCCTCGCGATAATCGACTTATTCAAGAGTAATTACGAATTCATAAAACAGTGTCCGGTGTCGATGCCGAATACCGACATCGATCGCGTCGAAATAACATAGTTATTTCGTATCAAGGGGTATCATATTTCATTTTAAATCTATTCATATAATTTTTGCATCTTGCTTTACATTCATTTGAAGTCGTACGTGTGCGGCTGCGGCTGAGTATAGATTCTTCAATTGAGTTCCAACGGGAGTTCGTCAGCGAAACGTATACGTTATTCGATTCCGGGGTACACCGAATCAATTTTCCGGAAACCTTAATTCGTCCGTAACATCGCGATTCGTTACACCGGATTTCTCTCTCGCGGTACATCACATCGCGGATTAGCCTCGACACGATCGGTCGGTGGTGACGTAACGGCACTTTGTATGCAAACCGCGTTCTCTCCTGGACTTTTTCAGCGCGATGCCGTTTCAGAGAAATAAAGAAAAAAAAAACGCGAGGAAAAATTTGCAGAGGCGAGAGAGCACGGAGAAACGAGAATAATACAGAATCCCAAGAACCGTCGACGAAACCGTTTAATGTATATCTCTGGTGTATATATAACGTATACTATGTGTCATGCATTCCTAGATGTACTTTTCTCGTACGAGCGAATACTTGTTCAGCTTCGCTAAACGACCGACGAAGGAGGAACGCCGCGAGAGCGAAACGTCCACGAGTGCAAACGTTCCCGGTTGGACAGACGAGACCTGCTACACGAATATTTTTCACGAGGAGCTATCGATTGCGGTCAGTTTTATAGTTGCTCACGGCGGATGAGCGCGTACGAGCGGCTACGAGCAATGTTAGCCGGGGGGCAACCGGAAGTGGGCCGGAAACCATCAAAGGGAACGACGATAGAACACGATTGCGCGATTAGAAAGCCGGTTTCATATGCATACGGTGCGGCGGACTAGTTAAAAATTCGATCGATAAACCGCCTCTAACTTAACTCCCGTATGCTGAATAATTAAATCGCGATGGAGGCCCTTCCCCGATAGCATTCTCGCAACGCTAGAGCGAACGAGGGTAACGTAGTTGTTAAGAAACGGAGCTACTTTTCGTGATTTCCCAAGATAGAGAGAAACGTGCGCCGAATCCACATGGATAAACCGATAAAACTTTTCGTCCTGAAAAAAGTCCTGTTTACTTTGTACAATGCATGTTTCCGTTAAAGGAAGAACTGTTAGCTCCTCGAAGTGCCCGCGGTTCAACTGTAACGAGACACGAAAGCGCGCGTGTATCGTTTTTATTCATTAAATCACAAGCGACTTCTTTCTGTGAAAATTGCTTTCGTTTGTTCTGCACTGTACCGCTATTTTCTGAAAATTGTATACTCGCAACATGTCGACGTCTTCCCAATACGGGAAAATTCAGCCGGGAACGTTTCACTCGTTCGACCGCTGTACTCCAGCCTGATTATCCTCTTTCTGATTGTGAGAGATACACGCGACTCACTTCTCTGTATTTTCATCCGAGCCTGATAACAGCACAACGACATACCTCTCCTCTTTACTCGTAAAGCTCTTTGTATGTAGCGTATTCTAACTCGTGGAAGAAAGTGAAATTTTCGAAATCGCGATCGAATAATGTGTGCGCGAGGTGTATCCCTTCGACATTTCGCTCTTCCAATCGTGCTCTTACGAAAATCGTAATCTACACCATTACGAAGCGATCTAAAAAAGTAGATCTCTTAATCAGATCCAAGTCAATTCAGACATTACTTGTACCTGAACGAATTTTGAACTCGAAAAAGAGTTCAACTAAATCGAAAAAAAAAAAACAAAAAACGGAATCAACGAGAAATTATATAATCATAGATCAAAAGTGAAAAAAATTGTAAAAATCAAAAGTCTTGTGAAATTGCGAGATGTATTCCTAAGTTTTGTAATCTGAGTATCGAATGTTATACTGCTGAATTTTGCGACGCAGTTTATAAACTCTGTACATCATTTGAAATTATTACTTCTCACTTGGAAAGGAAAATTCTCTCGTGATTTCTAAACTAAAGGCAAGCACTAGCTACACCGTTCCATTTATTTCGAAAGGATACACCTACGGTCAGGATGAGACGGAGCAACAATACGACCGCAACCGCGAGAGATTCGCATATCAAGTTGCAAAAAAGGCGAACAATCGCGCCGTACGGGCGCGCACGAGCATAGAGACGGGAAGACGAGACGGAGGGACAGAAAAGATTTGGCCTAATCTACGTCTCTATCGATATATATGTTATCTACTGTTTAATCCACGTCGCTGCGATATATATATATATATGTATATATACGCATTGTGCGGTATACGATGCCCGGCGGGAAAGAAAGCGCGAGGCGTCTGTATTAAAATCCCCGAGCCCATCATATCCACCGCCATGCAGATATACCGCATAATGCGTTAACAACGTTCACCTGACATCTGACATCGCGCACACACTCGTCCGCACACGCACACGTATACACGCACGGACACACGTGGCTCTCGATGCACTCCGGCGATGATCACACAGCGTATTGCGACACAAAACGTATACAAACAGACGCGAAAGCACTCGCAATACGAACGCAATCCGACGAGCGTGAGCGCGACACTCGCGCACCTTTTCTCGTCATCCTATCATCATGAAAAAGAAGTAAAAAAAAAAAAAGAAAAGAAAAAAAAAGAAAAACCTTCCCGACGTGTTGTTACAAGATAAACTGTGCGCGTAACCCCGCCCTCCTCCCCCTCATCGCTAATTACTGTCGTTGTTAATGATTAATTGTCGGCGTTACTGCAAGTACGATTATCGATATACAATTATTGTCTCTGAATTTAGCGAGTTGAAACACTCTGATTGTAAGACACGACACGCGGAATCGTGCAATGGTTCACTTTATATTTCTACATTAATACATACCTATAATAATAATAAAAATAATAATGACAGTAATAATACTCTAATAATAATATATATAATATACATATACTTAGTGAGAGACGGAAGTTTTCCATCCCGTTATAATAAAAAAAAAAGATATATAGCAAAGAAATATAAACAAATAAATAAATATATATATATATATTGATAAACCCGGAAAATGGAAAAAATAAAAAGTACGACATATAAATATATATATATCTATATACATGTGTATAATAGTCTATAATTTTTCATATTGTTGTACGGATTTTTAAGTTTATATTAAAATGTTTTGTGCATTCATAAAAAAAAGGAAGTACCAAATATTCGTGTGATGATTTCTTTGCCCGTCTGCCTTAATCCTCTCCTATTTCCATAAGCTTTTATCATCGCCAAATATACCGTTGATGTTACGCAATGTTACTTTTATTGTCTTTCGTTCATAAATAATCCCGAGACAAGTTACAAGTTTGAAAAATTGTTAGTATTATAGATATTTATACATGATTTCACGGGGCGCTAAATAACTTAATGCTTGTCAATTAAAAGATTCGATTCGATTATTGGAATTATCTTGAATACATTAAGAATTTTGAGTGAGAAAATATTCAGTTGTGATAGAAACAAAGAACTTAATTCCAATTTTAATTAAGGTAAAATAAATCATGTTGTATGATTTATTTTTTTCTTTAAAGTTTACAATCTCTTTTCTTATACATAAGGAAATTGCAATCAACGAAAAGCAGGTCAACGTTCACATAGAAAAACTTTTCTTCAAGAAATTAAGGTTTGATTCGGTTTGCTATTTTATATATATATATATATATACATATATAATGATTTAATTATAACATTGTAACATATATAATTCACTTCTATTTTCAAAAAAATTTCATTCTATTTTATCGAAGCCACTTTTCCAACTCAATATTTTTTTATTAATACTGAGTGTTTTACACTATTTAAAATATAATTAATTTATCATAATCTCATAATTAAAGAAGGAAATATAATTGAAAATTTATCTATCTAATGATTAGTCTTAAAAATTCAATAATAAGAATCAATAATTCTTTTCTTTTCTTTTATTGTTAATAATTCATACATTAGAAATACAAATACGCAGGATTAGTGATAAAACTAATCTAACACATTGCTAATGCAACCAGCGAGGAAGATGGAAAAAAACAAGAGGAATGGTGTATGCATAAACTGGCAAGATAAGCGAAAACAATCAAAACTGTAAAAAGGACGTTCTTAATAAATACTGTTACATATAAGTAAGATATTTACGATTTTTATTTGCACACCATATATAATAATAGTTATAATTATTACCCAATGTATATCTATAGTATAGTAGATAAAGAAATTTATAATTGTTGCAGCATCCCCGAGGTGACCATTATCATTATCGCAACAACCAGGCAAAAATGCTGAGAAATCTACCAGAATATCAATTAATACTCATATAATTATTCCATTTTTTTTGAAAAAATTCAAAAACATATACACACGTTAAAATCGAAAAGTAATAACATGATGCACATAAACAAATATATTAAAAGTTTAATCTTGTTGAAAAATTAATCATGTAGATACCCGACTGCAGCGATCATGACAACTTGTCATAACTGCATCAAGAGGCTGCCACGTTTCATCATACATATAGTTAATTCTATCGCTTTGATATTTACACAGCTCATTGGTCGCAATTATACAATCGCTATATTAAACAGGTAACAAATTATTCGTGATAAATCGTTACCTGTGGAAAATAAATCGTAACCGTGAAATAAAAGCTTTATCAACATGACAATATATATAGGACAACTCATTTTAATTGCACACTGCAAATATTTTAATCGTTTCTCTCTCTCTCTCTCTCTCTCATACTAGAAAAAAACTTTTTTCTAAAATAAACAACTAAGATTTTGAAGTGTACATTAAAATGGCACACTTCCTATATCTGAAGATAAGATAATGTAATTTGTCTTCTTATCGTTTCATTTAATCTTACGAAATTATAGCTCAACAGTACTTGCATGACTTTACGTGTTAATCATAACTATTCAGAATGTATCGTAAAGATTGGAATCGTAAAACAATATCGTTATAATAAGAAAATTAGCATATTATGCGTCAGACTCAAGGACTCCGACCAAAATTACATCATGGATTAAAATTTCGGCTTGGTTACGAGTGTAGTCAGAGGCAAGTTTTCAGTTTCGGTATCAGTTCCAGTTCTTTTAAATAAGTAACGGTGACCATTACAAGTATACAATATAATTTAATACTATATTACATAATATTATATAATACATTATAACGTAATAAATTATATAATATTATATATTATATAAATATCCGGTATATAATTACTGAAAACCGAAATCGAAAAGGACCAAAATCCAAATGAATCCGGTAATCGTTACGATAAGAGAACTGGAATTAAAAGGTTAATCTCAGACTATTATCCGAACCAAAATTTTTCGATCCAAGTCTTTATTCAGAATCGATGCTATCTCAGGAATATACCACTCAGCATGTAGACAATCATGATTTAGGAATTATCTTTCGATTTTTGTGATTACAATTAAAAAATCTTCCTGCTTAGCACAATCAATGGCCAGATTTTAACAATTTTAATCGTTATTTTCGTGGAACTTAATGTAGTGTATCTTCAGAGCCCTGTTATTAGGATATTTAACATCGCATTGCGGACAAGTAGCTCCGATAGCGTCCTTTACTACGTAAGTGCTCAGAGTGATTTCCCTGTGGAACGTCTTGCTATCGGCCTGATACACTGCGTTGTGCACATTGGTGATATGGCTTATGATAGAATTCTTATTGAAGACGTGACACTGCTTGCACAATTTACAGCTGTACATCACGTTATTGTAGGCCACTTCATAGGTTGCTTCCTTTGGACGTTCGGGTGTCGGGAGCGACAATCTCTCATTGCTCACTGCCATTGATGCGTTGCTGGCTTCGGACGTCTTCTTGTGTTTGATTGTGAAATGTTGTCGCAGATTTGATAGACCGGGGAATTTCTTGAAGCAGATGTTGCATGAAAATTTGCCATCCTGAGTCGACATCGGTATACACTCGGGTATTCTTGATCGTTTGTGGACCATTTGCTTATGCTTGTACAACACGCTCATGTTAGGGAACATTTTCTTGCAAACATGGCACATGACCGGCTTCCTTTTTTCGCCAGCGAAGTCCATGGCAAAAGGCGACAATTTGGTCTGTGAATTATCATTTTCAATGTCTGGTTTCACGCGCTTTGTCCTTGGTTCATCAAATGACGATAATTGACTGCTGTTATACAACTGTTGCTGCGCACGTTGTTGATTCAGCGGATCACTGTGGAAAGTGAGTTTGTGCCGTTGCAAAGATTGATTGCTTGAAAAGACTTTGCGACAGAAGTTGCATAGGAATTGTGTAGCCATCGGTTTTCTAGCCAAAGATTGGAATTTAATTGATGCTACAGCAGTAGCTTTGTGAAGTCTCTTGTGCTTCCATAGAGCCTTCTTCGAACTGTAAGACCTACCGCATATATCGCAGGCGAACGTTTTTTGTATGTCACTGAGAATAGGATTAGCCTTGTGCCATTGCATATGACATGCTAAGGTTCCCTTATCGGGGAAAATGTTCGTGCAGAGTTCGCATTGAAGCTCATCATTAGAGAAACTTTTCTCTGGTTTGTTGCGAGCGCAGTGGACGTCCCACAAATGGGTCCTCAGTTCTATGACATCATTGAATTTGTCATTGCATACTTGACATTGGTAATTCCCTGATGTCTTCGTTAGTGATTGAAGTGGTGGATTAGGGAAGGATTTTCGTGCTCTCGCCGGCCGTTCTGAATTCTCAACAGATTCAACGCTACTTGATTCTTTTTGCGCGTCATTGGATGTATTCTGATCTCCTATTATAAATCGAGTGCTCAAACGTGAATTGGCGCGATTGTGCCAGCCCCTATGTATTTTCAAAGACGCTTCCTCAACAAAGACTTTGCCGCAGATATCGCAGGCATAACCGGCTTGTGATTTCTGGAGATGAGCAGTACGGAAGTGATAAGTGAAATTCGAATGGAAGACAAAACTCTTGGGGCATTGCGGACACTGCAGCATTGTGTTCTTAGAATTATGCTTGATCTCCATATGAGTATCGTACAAATCTTTACGCATAAACATTCGCGAGCAATCGACACAATCATAGATCTTAGTGTTTCGGTGAGCGATTTTAGCGTGTCGTCGAAGATTAGCGTAACTGGATAGTACCTTACCACATTCGCCACATTCATGATTTTGACCAGGATCCGAGATGCTACTGATATTCACCAAATCTTTCTCAATCCTCACATCTTCATCCAAGCTGCCAAATTCCACGCAAGAGACATTGGCGTCCCTTTCGTGCGCGTCTTCGATACCATGATCTTTCATATGGATTTCCAAAGAGCCGGCGCTGCTGAATAAGCTACGGCAAATGGCGCACGAATATATCTTCATTTTGAGATGAAGAGTTCGATGCTCGTTCAGTTCAACCTTCGTGGAGAATTTCTCGGGACAGAGAGGGCAAGGATACTGCTGATTTGATATTCGTGAACTAACTCTTGATTTGACATTTGTTTCGTAAGCATTACGTTCCTTCAATGGCGTTTGAACTGTATTCTGCGAGGTACTGTCATACTGCTCTTGTAGGTTGTCTTGCATTGTCGTGCGATGGGTTTCGTAATGAGTTACAAAATCGCTGGGTGATCGGAATTTGGAAAAGCACTCAGAACAAGTAAAATCTTTTTTCTTATGATCGGCTGTAATGTGATAATGGAACTTCTTAAACACAAGGAACGTCATGTAACAATGCACGCATTTGTACAATATTCTGTTGTCTGGGTCCAATCGCGCACATATCTCTCTGTGCTTGAGCATATTGGGCCGATATCGGTAGATCATGCCGCATAAATCGCAGGCATGATTATGCTTTGGATCGCCATTCTTATAAGGTCCGCTCTTATGGAGAGTGCTGTTTTTCGAGGATGGCAACGGTGCCATCGGCTTCAGTTTAGGCGGAGCTCGCGTCGACGACGACATCATCTCCTCGTACTGCTTATCAGAATGCTTCGACAAGTGGCTGAGTAACTCCTTTCTACCTTGCATTGAACGCAAACACATGTTACATGTAAAATATCGCTCGCTACCGTGTTTCGGTACAACTAGAGCAATCTTCATGGCGCATTCGAAGGAAGCTCCGCAATGTAACTGATACATTGATCGATCTGGAAATTCTGTCAAACAAGCAATACATGTGTATGGTCGTAGATCCGGCATATGTTGACGTATATGAGAAAGAGTGCTACGTCGATCGTTAAACGTCTGTTCGCAAGAGTAGCAAGAAAAAGTTTTCAGTTGACTAATAATGTCCTGTTGAACTTGCGTCAGCGGTGAGTCCTTCTCCATACTGATCAATTCATCTTCTAGATCCTCTATCATCTCCTCGTCGTCGTTTCGCATCTCTGAATTTCCAATGCCATTTTCTTTACTGTGGAACCTCTTCATGTGTTTCATGTACGAGTATTTAGAATGCAAAAATATCTGGCAGTGCGTGCACTTCTGTTTAAAAACACGCGTTCCTCTGAAGTGAGTATGAGGACCGCGTCTGAATTTCTTCTTAGGCGATGCGCCAGCCGCATTAGACTTTTGCGTGGAATCAGCCTCCATGACAGTGTCCTCTGCCTCATCGACTGCCATGGCATTCAATTCACTGCTATTCGATTCTACTTCTATGGTACCATCGGTATCGTCTTCATCTTGCGGTTCGTTTTTAATGGAACACAGAACTATAGAATTCTGCTGATCCTCTTGATTCTTTTCCTTATCAGTTTCCTTTTCCATTGCGGATGAGATTGGTTCGGGGTCTTTGTCAGTATCATTCGCAGCATCATTAACATCGCTGTTATCTACTACATCTTGCACTTTTTCATTACTAGATTCATTGTTTTCCACTTTTTGAACTGGTGGATGCTGGAAAACAAATATATTTATATAGAAAAATATTTTTGATCATAATCAGTTTTTCCAAATAAAAAATTTATACTTACTGGTTGTTCCAAGTTAGTGGATGTCTCCTCAATAATTTCTACATTATTGGTGGTATTCTCTACAATTTCTACATCATTAATGATCTTCTCGACAACTTCTACATTATTAGTGGTCTTCTCGATAGCTTCTACATTATTGACGATCTCCTCGATAATTTCTACACTATTTTCGTAATCTATGTCCATTGGTTCATCTTTGATCCTAATAACCTGGAAAGATTAAGAAAACGTGAGGACAATGGCGAATTCGATTGGAAGTACTAGTGCGCACTGGTGCATATTAAAACCGTTGTACACTGATTTAATTTGAATATAAAAATGAAATACAAATATTTCGATTAGTGCGCACTGGTGCATATTAAAGCCGTTGTACACTGATTTAATTTGAATATAAAAATGAAATACAAATATTTCGAATTATGAAATACATATTTTACCTAATAATACAATAAAATGTATTTCACGATTTAATTAATTTCTGTGTTTGTTTCATATCTTCACGTTATTTTGTGTACAACGGCTTTAATGTGCACCAGTGCGCACTGAGTGCGTCCAATCAAATTTGTTATAAGTGTGTGTGTGTTTTGAGGGTCATTTTCAGTATCAAAACAAGTTACATGATCAAAATTGATGCTGGACAGTGAAAAGTGGTTAAAAATGATGTATAGCAATTATGCATATGATATTCAATTGTTTGATCCGAGTGATCTGATGCTGGATATTGAATAAATCCATCCAGAAGAAAATCAATCTAATTAGAACACTTCATTTCATGTAAAGAAGAACTCTGGTTGATTCTTTTATGATTATACGTCATGCTTTATGCAAAAATCTGTACTTTTACCCTTAACATCTGAGCCTCGTATTGCATTTGTATGACAAAGGACCTCGCACAAAATCATAGGATTTTAGCCCTTCGTGAAATTGGCTGAAATTTTAGTATGTTATAGTTCTTGACTTACTGATCAAAAGTGTCCATAGGCACAAATCCTAAAAATGACTAGTTTTTTTGTTGTAGGCATTTAAAGTTTTATTTTACTCTAATGCCTCAAAATCAGGTTTCTATAATAAATCAAGAGATTTTAAATAACAATATGCCAACCACTCTCACCACCTTCACTCCCAATCTCATCTCCACTCCACTCCCACTCCACCCCCATCCCATCCCCATTCCCACACACATACGCCCGCGCGTGCATTTTTATATGAAAAAGGTGCATAAAAATCGAAGTTTCGTATATATGTGTGTGTGTGTGTGTGTGTGTGTGTGTGTGTACGCGCGCGCGCGCGCGTGTGTTGTGTATGCATCTATGGTACATTTATGATTTTAGTTTTTCGTCCGTTCTCAGAATTATTCAAAATGAATGACGTGGATGTGACAGGCGTTTCATTCCTTTGGGTTACTTGATTTTCGTGAGTTCCCTTGCTGCATATGAATGTAAACAAAGCGAAGAGGAAAATAATTTTCTATCCTATGTTGCTATCGCATTTTAGAGAGCACCCGATATTTTTTTGTACATGGAGCTTCACATGCCGAAATAAAATTCTGATCGTGATAATCAAGTACTTTGCACATGAAAGGTAAATGGACTCACACATTTCAAATGATACGCGTGAGAGAAATCGTAAAAATTTAGCAAAATCTAAGTACACAGTAAAAATGCGCGCGCGGGCGTATGTATATGGGAATAGGGGTGGGGATGGAGTGGGGGTGGTGAGAGTGGATAGCATATTGTTATCTAAAATCTCTTGATTTATTACAGAAACTTGATTTTGAGGCATTAATAAAATAAAACGGCTATAAAAAAAAACTAGTCATTTTCAAGAAAAATTTATCATATAAATACAATATCAGATTCAAATGTTAAAAGTCAGAGTACAAATTTTTGCATAAAACACAATACATAATGCATGAAAGAATCAAAGTTCTCATTTCATGAAAGAACTTTGATTGATTTTCTTATGCTTTATATATTGTATGTTATGCCTGGTTTATGCTTCGGTCTTAACCCTAAAATCCTAAAATTCAGCCAATGAAATACAGATTTTAGTTAGGACCAATTAAGACTGGCAGTCCTATTGGCTGAATTTTAGGATTTTAGGGTCAAGACCAAAGCATAAATCAAGTATTAAACAAAGAGTCGATTATTCTGGGAATACAATTATTAATCGATTTCTGAGACTCCTGATTCTTACTAAATCGATTTTTCCCCCCCTTTTTAGGGAATCAATTCTCTTTTATCGCAGATAACCAATTGGCCATTCTAGTGATAATCTTATATCAATATGTAATAAGAAAAAAAAATAGTGAAAAAATAATCAATTTTTGAGAACTGAGTATCGATTATGAACATTTTTCTAGAGTGGAAACATAAAAAGTAAAAATTTTTATATGTGGGCGGTATTTATAGTTCATTCTTACTGATTCGTGACTTTTTAAAACTATATTTAAGACGGTCTTGAATATAAGATCTGACTATAGGTCTGTTTCTTGTGGCTAAACTAATGTACACTTTTGGAACTTAAAATGAGATAGATATACGTTTGACATTTGTCGAAAGCGAGAAAGAGAGTAGTAGAAAAAAACAGAACAAAGAAATACCGACCTATGTACATATACACACATCATATAAAAAAATTTCACTTTTCGCATTTCTATCCTAGAGAAAGTTACATGAGCGATACCCTTATTCTTTTTGCATGGATCCTGAAAAATCGATTCGGTAGAAAAAGGAATGATTCTTCAGAATCAATTCTTTCATATTTGTGCATCACTGGTCTATAGGTCTGTTTTTTTCAGCAGACGTTCTTACCCGGGTCATCTTTCTTCCTTTTCTCTTCACGCCAGAGAGAAAAAGAAAAAAGATGAGCCGTTGTGCAAGAAATTCAGCTAAAAAGAACAGGCTTTATGCTTCCACTCTAAACGTCAAAATTGATATCACTCTAATGCTATTTTCAGTGTCTCTTGAGGAGGCATCTTAATAGTACAGTAAAAATGACAAACTATTGTATTCTAATAAATTTAAAAATACAACATACCGTAGAATTCGATTGCAATTGATTTGCCAGCCATTCTTGTAGTTTGTCCTGAGAACGCAAACACGATTCCTTGTAGGTATACCATTGATTAACGCTTTTCACACAATTTGTGCATATCCATGTGGACAGCTTATCGGTTGTCGAAATCTAAAATATTGAGCATATTCATGATCAAATAAAAATCTCGACAAAAATTTTAGATTACAAGTAAAAAAACTGTAAATAAAGCTAAGCTTATTTTATTCTACAATTTTCTTGTTTTGTGTTCTTTCCTTGGAATTTTGTACTTATATTTCTCACTTCAAATGCACAAAATATAAAATTTAAAAAAGTAAATGTTTGAAACCTTAGGTGAAATATATTTTTTGCTTCTAATAATTAGAGCTGATGCATTCAACAAAAATATTTAAACAATAAGGCCCAGTTTCACAACTCACAGTTAATTCTTAACCGAGGTTCAACTTATTCATTATTTCTTTTCAATTCTAGAATTGGAAAGAAATGAGAAACAAGTTGAACCTAGGTTAAGAGTTAATCGCCAGTTGTGGAACTGGGCCTAAAAATCTTATTGGACCATTCATGTAAAAAATATATACCTATATTTAATTTAAATTTTGAATTAGATAATTTCCTGATTTTATACAATCAAGGGAGGTGTGCAGTTTGAAGATTAATAAATATATAAAATTAATTCAATTCTCTTAATATTACTTTCTCATCAAATTATGAGGTCTGTTTTCTGTGGCTGAACTAGTGTACACTTTTGGAACTTAAAGTGAGATAGATATACGTTTGATATTTGTTTAAAGCGAGAAAAAGAGTTCTAGAACAGTTTAGTGTAGGAACAGAAAACAGACCAATGATTTTACATAAGAGAAAAAAATTAAATCACTTTTAAACTAATAAGAGAATTGTACTCAAATTTTATATAAATACTCAGATGTAAAAATAGAACAATTCATACAATTCTTGTTAAGTTCCTAATATTTTGAAAATAGATATTAAATAAATTCGTCGCAAATTAAAATTCCTTATAACTTTGGATCGCTTCAGTGAATTCAGTATTCCGAATTTTGTCATAAATCTCCGAACAAACGAAAAACAATTTGTAAAATTTTTGTTAAATTCCTATCCTAATATTTAAAAAATCAGTACTAAACATTCTTATAATACAATGCTTACTCTGAAATCATTTCTGTCAACTGATATCGTTTAACAATTCTCTTATATCCCAACATGTATCACACCTTTCAAACACTTAAATAAGCGACGTATCTAAGAGAGCACTTAAAATGTTTTATTCGCTTATTCACAAGAATGAGATAGACGCTATAATTGCGCTTCATCGCAAAAGAAGGAAGGAGATTAAAAGAGATGAGACACGAGTAATATGCGATTGGGGGGAGCAGCCCGATTGCATGATTCTCGACTCTGAATCGACTTATGTAGACATAACCTCAAAACGCGTCGCGAAGCGGCATACTTCAGCGAGGCTTTGTCAAACTCGATTGCAAAATAATCGAGACTTTCGCGTCAAGGAAGTCTCATTGATTTCTATGGAGAAAGAATGCAAGTCGCACAGATACGCACCTGGATCGACAGGCAGGCCTGAATCTTAGCGACTAACAGCTCCCTGGACGACTCCTCTTCCTCCTGCGTTGCAAACACCGAAGCTCTAGGTCCATCCTTGGAAAGGCACAGTCTGCAGACATTCTCCACGTTCTCGATCGCCTCCTCGTTTTCGCTCTCCACCACGTTCTCGTCCATCATGGACTACGCTAACTCGGCGCGGGACGACACCACAATTAGGACGCCGTCGCCGACACCGACGCCACGTACCCGTCTTTCAAAGGCTCCCAGGTTAGGGACACGTTGTGTTTGCGGCGTATGCCCTAACGGAATATTAGAATTAGAAATGGCTCCGGACGCCGGACCGGAACTGGACTAACTGGAGAGGGCAGAGGCAAGCGAGCGAGCACCGTTGCCACCGTTTCCGCGCGTCCAACTTGCCGGTGATGCGCCAAGATGGCGTGATCAGACGCTTGGCGAACCTTGCTTTCAGAGATGTCCGATCAGATACAGGGGCCTTAGGCTAATATTTCATTTATCGCATCGACGAAAAATATGTTCATCGTGCGTAATTGAGGATGGAAAAGTTCTTGAATTTCTAGAAATCCTCTATCTCGTACCTAATCAATACACTCGAAAAGTTTGTTGTATGATAAATATTAGACTAGTATTACTTTTGTTGCACAACAAATTTTTCATAATTATAAGGGCCATTCCACACAAACTTGCACAGCCGCATAAACATGTGCATAAAGAAAATCATCCAATCGTAGTTTACGTTTGTCTTCATGACAGAAATGTGATTGGATAATTTTCTTTATGCATATGATTATGGGGTGATCCCGATTGATCACGGCTCGATTGGACACCACCAATCACAGCGACCGGTGCTTACGAGTTTTGTAGTCTCAAGCGCTGTGAGTGGCTCATGTCCAACTGGGTGCCACCCATGATTATGCGGTTCTACAAGTTTGTGTGGAATACCCATAAGTCCGGATCTACAATAGGTGTTTCATGCCTTATGCCGTAAGAAACAGACCAATTACCCCGGATCTACAATAGATTTTTAAGCTTTAAGCCATAAGAAATGGGCGAATCACAGTCGCTTATTCTTCTCGGATTCGACTGTAAGTCCGGATCTACAATAGATTTTTAAGCTTTAAGCCATAAGAAATGGACGAATCACAATCAATTATTCTCCTCACATTTGACTGTAGTTGGTCAATTTCTTACGGCTTAAGGCTTAAAACCCTATTGTAGATCCAGGGTAAGAGGCACTATGGGCAACAATGACTGCGTTCAGCAGAGAAAGCAGCTTTGCAACTGTTGTAAAAGTCTTCAATACGATTGGTTCTTGCTTTTGGTTCCTTATAGATCTGAACGTATAAACCAATCATATTGAAGAATTTTACAACAGTTTCAAAGCTGCTTTCTCTGCTGAACGCAGCCATTGGAACCCGAGTCTGTCAAGATTGATCACATGATCAATGATGTACATTAAGCCCATTCTACATTAGACGCAAGCCGATCGCGAGTTTGTTGCGACAGTAGATGGGTGCGTTCCGTTTCTCGCATGATGCGCATAATGCATCGTTTATCCTTGTTGCTTACCAAATGTTAAACAAGGACAATGGATGCATCATGCGCATCATGCGCGATACGGAACGCACCTAATGTGAAGCGTCGATTTCAAAATGCAAGCTTCAAATTGGCTGTCACAACAAACTTGCGATCAGCTTGTGTCTAATGTAGAATGGATTTTACGCATGCGTATGCTGCGGACAGATTTTTCCTTGACTTCTCAACCATAAAGTTTGTTCTTTTTAGTTAAGGTTTTTGCACGGTTCATTTTTCTTCCTTTTCTTTCTATGTTGGAGAGGAAAAGAGAAAATATTAACCGTGCAAGAAGTTCAGCTAAAAAGAACAGACCTATAGACTCACAAAATAGATCCAGCATAGTTCCATGGTAGAAGTGAAGCTGACAAAACAGTGAGAGTGAGTGAGAGCAAAACAACAGTGAAGAATCTCTATTCTTCTCCATTACAGTCAATATGCGCGCGTAAGAGAAGGATAGAGGTTCACCGATGTTTTGTATCTCTCACCGTTCTGTCGGCTTTATTCTATCATAAGAACATCTTGCATCTATTTTGTAAGTCTATGTGTTCCCAACATACATATGCTTTCTCTCTCTTTCTTTCTGATCTGATCTGCATGGTCATTTAACCCACGAATCCGAGCACACGAAGATATTCATATGCATTTACAATCATATACATTCATTAAATGACCGCACAATCAACATTGAGAAGAAAAAGGAAATGAGATGCACTCTAATTAAAAAAGAAGAAACAATAAAAACAACTTCGACCAAACTTCAATTATAACTTAATCGCTTATTAAGATAATCAAAATTTAATCGAGGTCATCTAAGAATTGTACCCACATGCGTGTTTAATGGAATAGATGGAGTAAGATAGCGAAAACTAAAGCTTATTTTTTATATATATATTTATATAATATAATTAAGGCCCGATTGCATCAATGTTACTTTAATTTTAAGCGAGGCTTAAAACTCTCTCCTTTTCTGTCTCTCTACCGGCTTTAAAAAAAGAGATTTTTAAGCTTTGCTTAAGTCAAAGTTAACGTTGGTGCAATCTAAATATTATAAATGTAATATATAATTAAATAAAAAATAAGAAATCCGTGTGCGCGCGGCGAATCTCATATAGATCTTCCGGATCAGATTGCTTTATACCTCTTGCATGTTATTTCTTTACTTTCCCCTAGACATGAACGCTTGGAGTATAATTACTTAATGCGTGATTATAACTGAGATCAAAAAAATACAAAAACTGCTAGGACACTGTAATAAATTTACTTTACTAATAATTCATGGAAGTTTTTTGCAATCCGTTATCTAGTTTTCGAGAAATTGCAGAAAGATATCATTCGTATTTTGTTTTTATTAAAAATAATCGCTTGAGGAAACGTCTTTGTATTTTTTAATCAAACACAAAATATTTCTGTTAATTAAATTAAAATATTTCTGCTAATTTCATTTCTGTTAAATAAACAAATTCGATGATTCTGTTTTTATTCGAGTTCATATCGGAAAAAAATTAATTCATGAAGATTGTGGTGACCGGGAGACAGATGGGAATATTAAAATGGTATATATTGTACGTTTGGTCGACTTTTATTTCATATATTCCTTCTGATATATATTTGATACACGAAATTGTCATTTGTACACTGCAGGTAAAACAGATTGCACGTCATATACATCAGGATGTAACATACGTGATATAATCTTTCAATCTTCTGCCTAAACCGATTCTAAATTCGATTTCCGTTTACTGTAAAATTAACATCCGCACGTCTTTGGTACTTTCCGTTAATTCTATCGCAAAATAGAGGCTTAGAAAAATCAAGAGTGATTAAACGGTTCTTCGCAATAACGTCGATAGAGCTTTATTAAACAGTATATTAAGCTTATTGACTCTTCAACAGACAGCGGTCCTCAACTTTGCTTAGAACTCTGACATCATAACGATCGATAAATTTCCTGATTCCTTTGTTGTTGCGGATAACCATTTTCCCTTCAATTGGCATTAGTATTTCTCTTTAATATTACATAAATATCAGTTTGTCTCGATTATAAAACATGCTCATAAGCTTGATAGCGATCACAAAATGTACTTCACAGATTTCTATAGACTATCTAAATCGCCAACAAGTCTCGCGGTTTCTCACAAGTCGATCCAAGGGCAAACGATATCTGGCGAAATAATATAGACATAAACACCGACTATTCTAAAAAAAAGATTTCATGGTTCAATGCTGACGGTTGGACTCATTAAAAATGACCGCCATCTCTCTTCTTGTTTATCTCACTTTCGTCTTTCAGAACTAGCAGCTATCAGAGTGATATTTGTATAGAAGTCTGTGACGTACTCTCATCGACTACAAAGAAGAAAAAAACGAAAGAAGAGAGGAGGACGTAATCATAGGAAAACTTGAGCATATTCGTGCGCCACTCCGTTCAACGGTGGCTGCGAATCGTTTTCTCAACGTTCTTCCTACGAGATGTGACTTCTCTCTCTCTTTTTCTCTATCTCTTTCGACACGAGCTACTTCGCAACTACTTGGTACGTCGACTGAACTTGCATTGACATTTTGTTCGCTCACGCAGGCACCGCGAAAGAAACACAACCGCGCCGGGCTATAACTCGTAATAAGCACATTGTATGCAAATCGAAGATTATTCGCGCTCCTTTGTTGCGAACAGCGAACGCTAATAGAGCACAACGTAACGAACGATTACGGAATCGGTGTACGACAATCGACGTTACAACTTATGCTCAACAATCGTTTAATAATCGCTTTGAGCGCTTAATGATATATATATATATATATATACGCATATGTATGCGGATGTAGCGTACATGAAATTAGAACCATCAAGCTAAAGCCTTATTCTACGGGGGTATCCTGCGTGTGAAACTCTTTCTATCCTCTTAGAACTATTCACATTAATATACAACGTATGCGAGTAATCATTGACACATGTCTGCTTACGTTTAACGAGAACTCCGTGTTCTTCCTGACGTTATGCTAAAAAAAATTCAACTCTCTGACCTTGATTCTTTTAAGAGCGTAAACGATTTCGTACTCATCGAGCCTTTGGTATCACATATGCGGTTTGTGTGAACATTCATGACTTTTTGTTGAACGAAATAATTCCTCGTGTTTCCCGAAAATCTTGACCACTGGATGCATGCTGTGGTTTCGATTCACCCGGTGAACTTGAATCGCTTCGCCTGCGTTGTGGTTTATTCGGAAAGTTACTCTATGAATCGAGTATAAAATTTATACCGTCTCGCAAACGAATGTTACACCGATGTTCTCTTTTACGCGGAAATCAAATGAATGCCTGGCTCGCAATGGCAATTTCACGCCGTATCTCTTCGCGACCAACGCGGTTCCAGTTCGCGTGTTCTCTTAATTAACGTAAAAAAGGAAAGCAGTTCAAGTTGTCAGGCAGCTGGAGTTGAAGCAGGAGCTTCGTTGCGACTGCTGACGCACGTAGTCCTGAACGTTGAATTTCATCCCATCAGAGTTATCGCTTTTTCTAGCCTTCAGCTCCCTGAAAACAAGTGGTATCGTTTAGTTTCATCGATTTTATCTAGCTCTAACCTTCCTTTCATAAATACATGAAACGCTTTCTAAGCTCAAATAACTTTTATTTTAACTCATCTATCTTTTATTTGTTTTTGAGTCTCTAAAAACTTTCAATTTCAAAGATACATGGAAAAATTGAAGTTAAAAAAAAACGTGGACGTGAAATTGATTAAAAATCAGTTTCAAGCATTGTTTGTTCAAGCATTGTTTATTCAAGCATTGTTCGTTCACGCTATATGTAGATTCGTCGATTTTGTCGAGACCGTACCGAGCAACGGCGAGAAACGCCAATTCGACATTGAGGCCAGTCTTGGCAGACGTTTCCATGAACGGCACTTTGTACTCCTGCGCTAATCGCTCGCCGTCTTCCCGCTTAACGGCACGCTCCGTCCCACAATCGGACTTGTTACCTGCGGTTTAATACAGCGACGAAAAGATAAATTACCACAAAATATCCAACTTTTCCACGATAAAGCTAACAGCGTTCTCAATCATTGCGATCTCGACTGCCTATGAACAATTAAGGTCAATTTACGTGAGCCAGCAATCCACACGAGGTATATTCGGATCAAAATTAGATTTGAAATTGAAAACTGAAAATTGACACGTAAAGCTGCGAATGGTCGATAATATTTATATTCTTTTTGTACTTATAACGAATGCATTTTCTGGCCGAACATGGGCTCGTAAAGATTGATCTTGATTGCTTTCCAAAGCAATCCAAATTGCATTAAGCGGAAACGCTACTAGTTGAACTCGATCTTTCCAGAAACCTGGATTGTTATATATATAGTTGTAAATTTTTTATTTAAATTGGATTCGATAACTGGATGTATATATCAGCTTGGGACAAGCTGACCGATAAAATTAAATCTGGGTCATTAATCGCTCTCCTGAGTTCTTATCTCAGCGTGCTAAACCATTACTACGGTCCTTATTTCTGGCGTTTAGCCTCCCGGCGATCGACCATTCCAAGTGGGCAGATCTATCGTATCATCACGGGAACCATAAATATAAACGCAACTCACCCAGCAGCATGATGACGACATCCTCGTTCGCGTGTTCCCGGATTTCGCTTAGCCAAGCCCTGATGTTGTCATAACTCGTCTTATTCGTCACGTCGTACAGCAGCAAAAGCGCTGGAACACGCAGTCTTGTGAATTGCCTTCTTTTTATCGACTACCTAATCGACTTTACGTCATGCGACGGTCAGAAACTTCTTATGAGTAAAAAGTATGTAAATGCATTAATTTACATCTTATACATATGAAAATATATTAAACGGTAATCGAATTCAATGCAAAAGTACAAAAAATTATAATCTGTATTAGATAACACGATTTTCTCTCACTTTTGAACATTATCCTGAAACAAATCTTATTACACAGTACAACATACATTCCCTCCCATGAAAAAATCAGAGATTCCGAAAGTAGATGTAAAAAAAAATACCCGTGTCTCGGCGTTTTACCAGATCAAGTTATGCAGCCATTTATCGTATTTGCTTCATATTGGCTTTTTACAATTGTTTTAAATTATATAACAATTTTTTAAAATAAATAATTGATGTTTTTGCATGTGAAATTATGCGATGAGTCTGAATAAAAAAAAAACAATTGAAAATTATTTTTTTCATATATTTTCAAATTTTCTTATCGCATAATTTCACATGCACAAAAACGTCGATTATTTATTTGAAAAAATTATTATATAATTTAAAACAATTGTAAAAAGCCAATATGAAGCAAATATGATAAATGGCTGTATAAAAAACGTTAACGACTTGATCTGATAAAACGCCGAGAAACGGATATTTTTTTTTTACATCTACTTTCAGAATCTCTTTGATCTGTTCATGAGAGGAAAAAATCGATTTTTGTGGTACTGTGTTAACATTACGTTTAAATCTTTAGATATATTGACTATTTAATTATTTTATATTTAAACTAGTATAGTTACTATAGTTGTTTAAAACGTTTTACGAATTACAAAATCAATTGACTTTCGAACTTTGGATGTTTCGATTCCGCGTGATTTAAATGGTTTAATCTTCTAAATGAGTGTCTAATTATTGTCGAATTCACTCTGGAATGATTGCTTTCGAAGTTGAGATGCGACGCAGCGTTATTGTCGCAACAACTTCAGAACTCAGATGGATAAACAATGAGATTTCCCCTTCAGACTCTCTGTATTACTTCTCCGTTATCTATATAAGTAAATCGAATCTGGCACCTGGCCAAAACTGGCGGAGTAACAAAATCGAGAACAGCCTAGGATTCGGGTTAGCAAATTACAAATGGTTTATGCATTGTAAAGTTGAGTTCGAGTGATAGTGGTAACGTCCCAAATTGATTATTTTAAGTCCGAAAACGGACCGGATTCGTCTCGGTTCGAGTGTGACCAACAAAGTCGGGACGAGCAATTAAGATTTCCCCGGAGACACACCAATGCTTTTGTTTCGTACGTTGGAAAGTTTATTGTTACATGCACAAGATGTCTCAAATTCCCAATCCCAAAACTAATTTTGTTTAGATAGATCCTTGAAAAACAGGAAAGAATATATTTAAAAAAAACTCAAATTCTAAAGTACGAAATTATATCCATTAATTTTTACACTTTTCGTACACAATCTTAACGTTTTTAAACACCCGAAAATTAATTCCAAAATTGATCCCGAAAATTAACAGACGTTAATTAATTACACATGAAATTAAATAACAATAATTCAAATTGTTGAAAGTTTATTTAAAATTAGAAAAAAAAATATATAGGATATCAAATAATTTTCTTATTACGGAAAAGATGATTTTAAAAATCAATGGATTTGCAAATTAAGAAAAGTTCAGAATTTGAAACTCCTTACATAATGGGCAATCAATAATAATAATCGGATAAAATTTCATATTTCGTAATTGTAAGAGAAAAGCTCCCCTATTAAACCAAGCGCGCATTAAACATCCGACGCTCCAAAGTGTCATATCTCTTACCAAGAGAGATGTTTCTCATTAATTTCCGCTGTGTAAAACGAGGAGCTAGTAAAACATATGTACAGCTTCGAGACCGGTGGCATTTACGCGATAATTAAATTGTTACGAGATATTACAAAACACGTGGAAAATCTTTGTCAACGATATCGTATTTATCAATGACGCAAACTGTGATAAACATGTTTCTAATTAAGAATATCATCACGTCAATTTTATTTCAATCTGGTAAACTAATCTGGAGATATATGTATATATATGTATGTACATACACGCTCATTTATTACAATAATGACACAATTCAGAAAGCAAAGGTTTTCTGAAAATGAGTTTGAATGTTTCGAATAATTAAAATATTGGAATATTAATTTTAATATATAATTTTGGGGTGCAAAATAATTAATTGTAGAGGAATAAAAGTATGTTCTTTTAAAATATATTTTTTCCTTTTTTCTCTATATTTTCATACTTTTTTTGTAATGAATTAAAAAATGTCAATTTTTAAGTTATTTTTTGTTGTAGCAAATGAACAACATATTATATATATAATATGTATTTATAACCAACATATATATCTACATATATATTAAAAAACAATCAAATATTTTTAGCATAATTCGTAATGCTTGCGCAATATTAGCAATAATTTTTAAAAATTGAAAATATTTGTATTTAATTTATCTACAAATTAATTCCTTTCAATGTTACTAATTTCAATTTCGATCTATTAACTTGTACTGCGAATATCGTTCCGATCTTTATTGAAAACAGACTTGTTACGTAAAAGAAAACAGTTTACCATGTGCGTCTCGGTAGTAAGCATGCGTCACGCTTCGGAACCTTTCCTGGCCGGCTGTGTCCCATATCTGCAGCTTGATCGGCGTGTCGTCGACGGTGACAACTTTGTTCTGCAAAGGCAGGAAAGATACTTCTTTGAATTTCTGTAGTCCTACGAGGACTAAGCTTTAATAAATCACGAAGATATCGTCGTCCAATGTGAGCAACATGTACTTCGTTGCACAAAGAATCATTAATCAAAAGTTCATTCGCATTCTTTGTTAATCGTGTACAAGGTAAATGTAAAATGGAATATCTCTAAAGTCTCACCCTAAAATCAATGCCAACGGTCGTTATATAGTTTCCCGACAGGAAGCGACCGTCACGGAAACGCGTCAGAAGACAGGTTTTTCCAACGCCGCTGTCACCGAGTAACATCACCTGTATTGAGCAACGATTGTTCAGGTAATCGTTTCATTCTTATTCCATTCTTACTCGCTCATCCGTCCGCGTAATGCTGATCTCAAATTTTCATTCCGATCAAACTAATATTTTATAGAAGATGTAAAAACGTGTACATAGTGAACATACTGAAAGCTACTATACATAAAGTTAACAAAGTTAAATGTAAAAGCACATAAATATGTTAAACAATTAAACACCCGATAATAATACTGATGCACATTATTTAACGGAGTAAACATGTACAATTTCATTGTCAAAGTTGATTATATTACGCCAATGCATTTAGATAATTTATATAAAATAGCCTTTAATGTGTATCGATTCAGTAGTGCGAGTGACCAAATTCACCAATAGTTAACCATCCATTAAACAGTAGTCACAGTTTCCAGGAAGAGAGAGAGAGAGAGAGAGAGAGAGAGAGAGAGAGAGAGAGAGAGAGAGTAAAGGAAATTTAATTGAATTAATTAAATTAAAATAATAAATAGAATAAAAATAAAAAGATAAATAAATAAGATTACATTTCACGCGGGAAGTAAGGAGCGATTACGTCGCGCTTGGCAAGCGAGAGAGAAATAAGAGAAACAACAAATGCCAGCGCGTCGTCATAAGATGAGCGAGCGTATAATAAGAAAATGGGTATCAGGAAGCAAGGTAGGGACCTTGAAGAGAAGGTCCGCGTGATCAGGTGGGGTGTGCTGGCCGG
>NW_017297680.1:1850592-1856175 GCF_001594075.2 Trachymyrmex cornetzi | reverse complement strand
CTGCGCCTCGACACGTTGCGCAATGTTTCCTCCACGGTGTTCATGGGCCCCTGCTACCGGGAGCACCAATTTGCTCTTCTTCTTCTCGGCCACTCCTCGTCGTCTCGTTGCGCCTCGGCGTCGTCGTGCTTGCGCTCGTACTCGTACTCGTGCTCGTGCTCGTCGTCGTCGTCGTGGTCGTCGTCGTAGTTCGTCGTCGTCGTCGTCCTACTCCTTCTACTTCTCTTTAGGACGACGACGACACGCCGAGGTCACTAAACCTCTCCCCGGACTCGCGAGCGCCCACTCGCTTCGTTTCGTTCGTTTCTTCGTATATATATGCGTACGTGCGTGCGTGTGTGCTTCCTCTTCTCGCGTTTCTCCTTCTGCCCGGAGTCTCTCCTCCCTTCTCGCGTCGCGCCGCTCCGCGTCCCTGACGTTCTCCTCTTCGCGTTTACGGCGGCGAGGGCTCGCCGTGCCGACGGGGTACAAACGACCGAGTGAAAGTACGGGTCGCCGTTCGAATCGTGCAAATGCAATCCGGCTCTTTCGAAGAGCCCTTACTTTAGCGGGAACGAAACACTGCGCCAACACGGTCGAGAGGACACGGCGAAATTTCCGCGGAGCTGCCCGGTTGAATGATGAATCATGGAATGCACTCACCTAAATTAATGCAAATTTTCAAAATAATTTTCCATTACAATTATTACCAATATTTCCGCTTAAAATAAGAATAGAGGAATATTCTGTTACGGTAACAAGAGAGCGAAAATTTTTCGAATCGCTTTAAAATATCACACTTGGTATAATCCATGCACTTTGGCCGTGCAATCAAAATATTGTTAAATATTTAACCTCGTTATATTTGTTGTAACGGAGCACACGTTTATACAACGTGCAACGCGGAATCAGAAGAGATCGCTAATCGGAGCAAGATTGGAATTTTTTCGCGTGTAAAATTGCGCTGTCACCGTGAACAGTCGCTCGAGGTTAATGGAGGCCGGTTTGGTAGCACTACATAGAATTTTGCGAATATTAAACGGAATTCAGTCGATGAGTGTAAAAGGAAAAGTATTCCCTTTGATCCCCGACGCGTAAACCGTGTAAAGCTGTTATTGAAATATTCCGATGTTTGACGTTTTGACGAATGGGAGTATAATTCGCAGCGTCAGGCACCGTCGGTGGACAGCAATTTGCACACAGCGACGGATTGAACCGTCTAAAGTGCGTCACGACCAGTTACGTAAACGTAAGCGCCAGCTTTAATGAATTCACGTAACACGGGAATGTCAGTCACATTCGCCTGTAACGAGTTTCCCCAGAAGATCGGAATCGATCGCGGCGCGATTAATCCTGTTCGGAGGAGCGCGTCTGATAAATTCCGTTCGAGCTAACATATGTCCTCCTGAAACTAATGAGTTTTCTCATCTCTTTCGCTTCAGATAACAATATGCACGATCATCGCGTCATAAACGATATCAGCTTCGACAAAAATTTTGTTTTTCTAGCTATGATTAATCACTAAAACTGATGGTTTTGTAGTGGATGACTTTAATAGGTTTTCTACAATAAACTATTATCTAAGCTTTAAGTCTTAAGCCGTAAGAAATTTACCACATAGTACACAATTCTTATACTATCATCAAGCGAGATTAAGTCTAAACCACAAGTAAGAAAATAAAAAAAGCAGTCTTAAGAATTAAAAGAAAATGAAGAGGAAGTTGAATTGACATGAGATTAAAGTTAATCCACAATGGTGGAAACGGGCATTAATCCCTCGCAGAATTGATGCCCTTCACCGTGTTACAGCAAAGCTAGATCGCAGCAATTGCAAGTTTGTCGCGGTATATATAGTTATAGTTATCGCTTGCCGCGATAACGAGCCGCCTAGCTCGCGTGTAGATCGAGAGCGGAAACGGTCTTTGTTTCTCGGGGAAAACATCGAAGCGCTAATAGGTATGTATACTCCGCGGCTCATAGCTCAATATCCTTTTACGTTCTCGTAAATTACTATCATCCGATAATAACGGATACGCGTGTCGCATCGTAACATTGAAAGGGAACGCGCTCGTATAACGCTCTGAAAAGCACCTCGCATTTTCTATACCGTGCTCGTAAAAAAAACCGTTTCGGAATTCGCTCTATGATGAAACTCGTCGAAGTCGACCGTCGAGGATCATTTCCGGTTCGAGCCACCCTTTGCGAATCGATATATCGGCGACCATTTTACGCCGTAACGTATCAAAATTCGCCCCGCCAAAAATGATCTTTAGAACCTAAAATAATACCGATATTCGCTCCCGAGTTTTCAAATATCGATATTTTCTAGCTTTTATTATCACGTGATACAATACTGCCCTATGTATCTATCTTTATTTTTTTTTATTTATCCACATCCGTTCGCGGCAGTAAAATCGCACGAAAGTGCACCTTTCGCTGCCTCTCGCGTTGCTCCGGAAACAACAGGAAGTAAAAGCTTTCGTTTCACCATGCCTATTCGCTGCAAACCAAAGTGTGCACAAAATTACTTCAATATATGTATCGCAGAATTGGCAACGTTGCCTCGTAAGAACTCGTTATCGTTACTCGTTATTAATTTGCAAAAGTATAACTCGTTACCGTTACCATCAGTTAAAATGTAACGAGTCGTTACTTTTTTTCTTGATACTAATAAAATATAGCGTTTCTCACTGGCAGAACGCATTGCACATTAAAGCCGTTGTACTCTGCTGTAATCTGAACGTAAAAATGAGATATCTCAATTGATAAAATGCCTAAAGTATATTCTATGAAGTAGTATAACAAAATGTATTGAGGATTTCGCAGTTTAATTCGTTTCTGTATGTTTAATAAAGCTTTAAAGTGCGCACTATAGTTTTATCAACGAAAAACGTTATCATATACAAATTTTTACGGTAAATATCCTGAAGAGAAGTCAGAATTCTATTTTTTAATAGTGAAATAAAACTCAATAACTGATATATAAATATATATATTATATATGTATTATATATATATATATATCTGTATATACATATTATGTGTATATAATACGATCTAGTTACGACTAAAACTTCTAGTTAAAAATAAAGTAACGATAAAAATAACTAGTGAAATCGTTATCATTACTCCAAAAATATAACTGCGGTACAAAATAAACGTTACTCAGAAAAAAATGTAACACCGTTACCCATTCGTTACCAAAAAAAGTGATAACGATAACGACGTTACAAGTAATGCGTTACTTGCCAATCCTGTATGTATGTGATTAATTTTCCGTGTAAAAATAACACATTGTACTATATACAAAAATGGATTTACATATTTAATAAACGTGTAGTGTCATTTGTTCATATGTTGAAGTCATTTTTTAGTTAACCAGAAAATGAAAAATCGTAACTACAAAGTTGCCATTGTAAAATTATCAATTATTATAATATAGTTATTAATCACAAAGATATTTTGAATAAATTATTAAAAATGATAAAATTTGAATAATTATCAATTATTTATTTCGTAATTAATTATATCACAATTTTTCTATTATCAAATTAAGTAAAATTAAGTCTAAGTTAAGAAAATAAAGAACCGAGCCTAAGAATTAGAAAAAAAAATTTTTTATACACTTTGATTTGTAATGTTGCGAGTGAAGTAACGTAAATCCGATGAGACTCGAATTTGTTTTGTACTTTTTAATACAGGCACCATCGGAAAATAAAAAAAAACCGTGGAGAATACACACACGCAATTCGCACGGAAGATATGATTTCATCACTCGATTTGACTCCGTCCAATAATTTCGATGCATCACTTCAGCGTTTTTCTATCTGTTTGCCATCGAATGACGCTTATCGAACTGGACCTTCGGCAGGCGCTAAAATTCACACCCGACCGCTCGATCATTTCCGATTTCATTGAGTACGAAATAACGCGGACGATTTGGCAATTTGTTGGACGTGGTTGCGACACGTGCGGATTCGCGGTCGTGCAATCGCGGGAAAGAGACCACCGATGATTCGACGATTGCATTCAGTGACCAGATTGCTTGACCGTCCATTTGCAAAGCGCATTTCGACGGGAAACTGAAAGCTCTGACTTGAATAATTTAACGCATGAACGAGCCACGTGTTTTCGAATAATCTATAATGCAATGTATCGCGCGGATAAAATAAAAAATACGCAAAAAACATTCCCAATAATTAACGATTTATCATCCGTGGTTATCCGAATACGGAAGGAAATCCCCGAATACGGAAGGAATTTCTAATGTTACTCTTTGATTAACGCTTTTACAGATACATAAATGCACAAAATTTTATGTAATATGATGTATATTTTGCTTTTTCATATAATACATGTATATATAATACAATAATATATTTATCATTATAATATAATAATTAATAAATCTTCTAATGTAAGTAGTTTTTCAAAAAGTTTATTTTTTTCGAGAAATTCAAGGACAAAGATTTACAACGGCAAAGATTTCTCTAGATTTCCCAAAAATCCGCACAATGTGAAAATTGAACCTAACACAATGCGATCTGGAACTTCGTATAAATTCCTTCACCGTCGACGTCAGCTGCAAAAACCGGATTGCAGTGTAGATTCGAGGCCGGCAGGCCCAGCCTACCGCTTTTGGGCCCACCCACGCCGTGGTCGGCACCGAAAAGGCTCACACTGTGAACCCAACGGTTACCCGACTGGTGGCGCCCTTTTGCAGCATACCTCGGAGAGAGAGAGAGAACGAGAAGCCGTGGTCCGACACGAACGCTCGTCACGAGATCATCAGGCGCGATTAATTAATTAACTATGTCGGCGCGGCTCAGCGGCGTGATTAATTGTGCCACCGAACGAATCGCCCGCGCGCACCGTCGGTTACTGACACCATCTTCTCCCCGCTCCCGTGACCCTCTTGTGACTCTAAATTGCGTCATGCACGGTCACGCGCCGGTGACTCGCTTGTCCCGTGCTACCCGTGCGATTCTTCAACTTTCTCAATTCTAATGGTGACACTCTAGCGTCACTTAATTAGCACGTATCTATATAACATCGTGCGATTTATACATTTGAAATTGCTTACATTAGAAAATTTATTATTTTAATTTTTCTGTTTTATTTTAATTATTGTATAATAATAAGTATATTATATTGCATATATATAATTGTATGCAAAAGTAAAATATATATAACATTATACATAAAATTTTATATTATATATAGAGGAAAGTCGCCGATACTGACATAGGTCTCCTAAAGTGACACTCCCTTATTTCTCAGAAATTAACTATTGCACTTTATTAATATTAATAAAATCATGATCTGTTTAGCTAATTAAAGAAGTACAAACTCATAATTCATATATTTGTGGCTTATTTCTATACCAAATCAGCTAAAAACCAATTCTATGAATCCGAGAAGAAAATTCGTACGGTATTCTTTTGCAAATTGCGTAATTAAAATAATAGTGACTGTATTATTGATAATATTATGTCATTTTAAATGTTTATAGTTTCATAAATTAGTTTTCTTTACAGAATAGGATATATCTTTATTTATAAAATAGGAATGTTGGTATTATTGCCTACTATGTCAGTTTTGGAG
>NW_017297680.1:1803382-1850562 GCF_001594075.2 Trachymyrmex cornetzi | reverse complement strand
GACGCTCATTTTTGCATAACTTACGAAAAACTTAATTATTGCAAAATTGCAAACAGTATTATAAAAATTGCTTATACTATCTGATAGAAGATATTTTTTACTTTGTATTTATGTTTTTGAAGTTATATTTTTACCTTTTGTTTAAGAAATATCGTCTAAAAACAAAGTCGGTATCGATGACCTCTACCTATATACACCTATATATGGTATAATAGATTTCTTAAATACAAGTATAATGTATGTAATAATCTGTTACATAAAATGAGCTTAGATAGGTAACTCTATAAAATATCAAGGGAGAAAAGTGAGTGGAGTCGCAAAAAAAGTTAAATCCTTACTTTGTGGTCTTTTATTAACCTAGATTTGCTATAATTTTATGTTTATTATTTTTTCATGAAACTTGTTTTATCAATTTTTTCTCTGTGTTTAATATTTTATTTTCATTTGAATATGACACAAACATAAAAGAGGAAAAAATATTCTATTTTTTCAATAATAACTAAATGTGATATTATGGTAATTTTTTTTATTAATAAAACAACAATAAAAATGCTTTAAAATCATAAACGTTCTATTTAATTAAATAATCTACTCTAAGATTTGACTGTTTTTGCATCAATACTTCAGTTTCAAAATCAATTAAATCTTTTTTTTAATTACAAAAACAGTCGAATGTATTGTATTTTAATAAAGAGAAAAATTGTATTTTTCGGGTCACATTATACACGTTATATTAACTAAATAATGAATTTTTCTTAATTTGAAGAAAAGATCTTATTGACAACTTGAGTGAGAAAAAAAATTATATAAATTTTGTCGGTCTCATCAAAAAAACATTTCAAGTTAAGATAACTACTTTCACAAATAGACTATTCAAAATATATAATGTTATATATTTTTATAAGAGATTATTTAATTACATATTTTACATATTCAAAAAAAAATGTATTTATGTTGTACATTAAACATTGTAAATATTTCATTGTACAACATTTTAATATACATTATATTGCATTCATTTTATATTTCTTTTCTAATAAATATCAAAAGTAAAACGATTTTTACTCTTTTTAAAACTTTAAAAATTTTCCCTCTGTATTTAATATTTTATTTTCATTTGAATATGATACAAACATAAAAGAAACAAAAGCATTTTATTTTTTCAATAATAAATGTAACGTGGTATGTAATTTTTTTTTATTACTACACAATAAAATTAACGCGTGCGTTCTTGCGATATCGCGATTGATACATTGTTGCAAGATACACGAAGAGTCCAACAAAAGACGCTGCGCTGTACTTCTCATGCATGATGTATTCCGAACTAAATAGTTAAAAGGTTAAGAGTTCAAGTACAATAATAAAAACGGAAGATCTGTACGATGTAATCGGTTGCCTTTATGTAAATGGCGCTGGTAGGTAAAAGTAGGATATTGAACCCGGACTGATTTCGGTTGCGATCGCGGCAATCCACATGAGGTTCTCGACACGTGCCGGCGGTGCATGGCGTAACGAGAACATCACGAATGTTCGTAACGAGGCGTAAAAATAAAAATCGTCGATCGTACGCTCTGTGAATACTGAAGTAATACACAATGGAAAAAAAACAAATTTATTTTCTAATTAGAGATAAGAGTCTTTAAGATAAGAGTCACGAAATAACGTCTTCAATTTTGATTGGTTGATTTGAACTGGTTCCGCCATTCTTCAGTAAACTAATAAGCGTTTTCAATTGCAATGGTTTGAGAATCAATTTGAGGTCGATTAATGATATCACATATTCTAATTTTGGTTTCTGGCTCGATGAGTTCATGACACTTCCGGATTAGTCGATCTCGGAGTGATCTAAACTCGCTGCAATTAAAACCTCTATAATATAATTATACATATATTATACAATACATATCATGCTTTCGCTTTTATTTTGCACGCACAATGCGCAAAATTTCATTTTGTTTATTCGTAAAGTTAAAAAAAATCTTTGCGTGCTTGAAACGAAAAACGTATTTTTTTCAGCCTTCTCATATTGGCTCACGACTCGACAATATATAAGATAAGCAGCATCATTGCGCAGCGGCAAAGGGCTCTTATTCGCCAATCGCATTTATATCCTAAAAATTCATGAAAAAAATCCCTTCTACAGTGCTTTTATGTCTTGTGAGGCTAGAAAAAGGTATCTCGTCCTAACGAAGACTTTAACTGTTTTTTATAATTGTTTTTTCATGACTTTCTCAACAACTCAAGTTAGATAACATTTATCGCGCCCACCTAGTCATAGTATCGATAATATTCTATTTGGGATAATATGCTGACTTGTCTGTTTTATCAAAGTCGTGGCCGCCTACAACGTCTGCAAGTTGACGCACCGATTTATCTCTGCGAAAGAGTGTCGCCCTTTATTTTTCTTTCGCGCGACTGACGGCCAACGACCGTCCGACAAAGCGTACTCATTAAGTCGACGCAGCGGCCATTATGGGAATTAATCACGCCCTTTCGGAGGGTGCCATTGGACATTACGGAGGCATCAGCCGTGCAGTTGCATGGCATTACCGGCGCGGCGACAGCGCGATAAAAGCTGTTGCGGTTGCTTCCAGCCTCGCAGAAGAGGAAGAAAGAGAGCGCGAAGTTTAAGGTCGGCTCGCGAAAGGTCAGCATTGCATTGCCGTAGCACAGTAGTCGTTACGAACGCCGCTAATTATCGTACTAATTAACGTGTTGATTGCGACAAACCGCATTTATCACCACCGTTCGTGCTGATCGCTCTTGGCGGTCTTCTTTATTTATCGTTTTCTTTAATGCACTACATTAGTTTTCTCTTTTCCAGCTTAGGCTAATAATACTATTGGTACACAAAAAAAACAAAGAAACAACAATTTAAAGCTTATATTAGATTTGTTGTATGACAAATTTTTCAAATGTATTAAGGGGTTATGTCTGCCTGTAAATTTCAAAAAAATCGATTTTTGGATTTTGATATTTTCTTAAAGTACTTTCAAAAATATTCCCTGTCGATTTCAAATCGATTCGACAAAAATTGACGAAGTTATGTGAGTTTAAAGGTATACTGGTTTGAACGTTTGAAGCAGGTATTTTACATGAAATTGCGTATTTTTTTTTTAATTTTGTACAGTTCAAACTATATTGGGGGAAAATGTAGGGGATTTGATTCTAACTGTTAGGGGTTTTTGAGGGATTCTAAGATGTGTTTTAGGAGACACCTTTCAAAATCACTTGGCAAACTTCAAACGCATTTTTCTCAAAACCGCATTTTAAAAATCGGTGACCAAAATATCTCAAAAACCGCTGCATCGATCAAAATGAAATTTGGTAGGCTTCTTTAATACTAAAAAATCTAGTGTCCGATCGTGACTTTTTTTTTCGTTGCGTATTTTTTTACTGATAAAAAAACGAGCGAACTTTGATAGAAGAATCGTACCTTCGAATTTGAACAGCCGCCATTTTGTCGCAAATTAATTTTTCAAAAAAATGGACACTAGATAATCTTATATATTAATTAAATTTGTCGGGTTTTTTTATTTGAGATAAGCCAGCTCAAAGCTAGAGTGGTCACCGCAAAACGCTTCTAGAAAAACTGCTTCTGGGAGATTACTCACATCTTCTTTATTTATCGATATTTTGCAATAAAAAAAAATACTAAATTATCCTCGAAATACATATATTTGAAAACATAAATGTTCATTTCAAAAGCCTTCACGTTTTCTCAAAAAAAATTCCCAAAAATACGTATTTTTTCGACCATGCAGGTAGACATAACCCCTTAATTGGCTGCAAGATAGAGAGATTCTCAGATCTCTTTATCTTGCATCTAATATATTTTGCATAGCCTAAAAGGAAATGCCATGTAAAACTGTTATTCTTTTTTTTCGAACAATAATGTAGACAATATAATTAAAAAATAGAAGATTATATCAATAAATTTGGCATATACATTTCGTAAGAAATAAATTATAAGATACAATAATATAACATAGAAAAAAAACATTAATCAATAATTTTTTCTTCAATATCAGTTATAAAATAATGTCTATCAATTTCATGCTCAGAGTAACTATGACTTCCAACCTCACCGGCTCCCAACGAATGTCAGAAACCTCGAGTAAACGTTAAAGTATCATCATTGCATGAAATTCTCAAGTGAAAGAGAGAGAGAAATTAGATACACAACGTGTTTCTCTCGGAGAAACAAGTTTGGTTCGTCCGTCTCTCTTGCACGGAACAGTGGGGATTCGAACCCGTGACGGTGGCTCTGAAGAGAGTATGACGCTGCCGGCGCCGGCGAAGTACACAAGCAGCGCAGCCAAACGTGGCTATCGGAATTTCGTTCGTAAGAAACGTACTTAAGAATATATCTAAGTCATTTTTACAAATGTGTTAATATTTATATTTCAAAAACATGCACATAAAAATTATATATCCATAATATTCTATTTTTATTAAATTATACATTTTTTTAGTTTATTCTATTTGTTATTATTTTTATTAAAAATTAAAAACAATAACAAAAATATAAATTTTTTAATAAGTATTTTAAGTAAGTAAATAAATAAAGAACTTATGGAAAATTTCATTGCAATTCACAATTAGTTTAAGATTCACAAAGATTTAAAACAAATAAATATTATGTTTATTTATTGGACAACTAGTCTACGTATCGCAATGTAACTTTACATAAATAAAATCTTTTTTTTAATAACTTATAATATAGTAAACCGTATAAAAAAAATGTGTATTGCTTTTAAATGCGATTTAGAATAATCTACAATTTTTTTAACATTTTGTTATGATTTTGAAATATCTTAGATACATCTTTAAAGATATCGGGAGATATAGTAGCGTCTTGTGTTTATATTTTTATAGTTATATTGAAAAATATTGAAAACATGTTGATAAAAAAGAATGCGAAAGAATAAATATATAAAAATAAATACTATTTTTGAATATTAAGATCATCATGAACTATATTTTATTGTATTAGACTGGTGCGAACAAAATGTTCTGGTTGTACCAATAAGAGGTACAAACAAAATGCTAATTATATCAATCAGAACTGTGGTTACTGTAACTGAATTGTAATTGAATCTGGTTATCTTAACTGAAATGTTCGATCGATTTAACTATAAGTGTCAGATTTGTACCATTATGGTTGAATGTACCAAAATTAATGCAAATAGACTTTTCTTCCATTGAAGAATTCGTTATTTTTTCATCAAGCTTTGTTTCAAACAAAGTTATTGATTAGAATTTTTCCAAAAAAAAGGATAGGTATCTAAAATGTTCTTTTAAATGGAAAAAGCGTATATTGAAGTTCATGATAATTATTACGATTTACGATTAATAAAAATTAATTGGAAAATATGTAAGTAATTTTCTTTTCAATTTATGTTTAACAAATGTGACAAATTGTTTTTATTCACACGCACATACACATAATTTGTTAATATAATAAATTTATAATATATTAATAATAATACATATGTTTATATAATGTTCGATTAAAATGTATGCTTGAAAATACGCTTAAATCCTTCATTCAAGTAAATCCTTCATTCAAGTAAAGAAAAAATAAATATTATCAATTCTATTTATATTAAAATATATTTGATATTTAGAGATTATATTACAAATTATATTTCATTAAATTAGACTGTGGCATAAAAATTTATTGTTTTTTATTAAGTTCTGCTTTAAACAAATTGATTTGAATTTTTAAAAAAGAGAATTAATAACAGTTCTCTAAATAAGAAAAGCATATTGAAGCTAATGACTATTTCGTTTAATAAAAATCGTTTGAAAAATTATTTCAAACCTAATTTCCTTACTAACATATGTTTTAATTATTACTATAACTATTAATATAAATGATATAAATTTATATTACATTAAAAAATAACAAAATTTATATTAGTATAATATTTGATTAAATTTTCTTAAAAATTTGTTTAAATCCTTATCCTATAAAACAGTTGTAAAAAAGAATCTTTTTTCTGGAAGAATTAATGATTTTAAATAAATTTATAACAGAAATAAACATGAACAAAATAACAAAAAGCCTTAAAAAGCTCAATTTTGTAGAATAATATGATACCTGCTGGAAAATATATACCTACCGAATCCAACAAATTTTATTGTTGCTAACTGCTTACCTGACATAGAAAGGAAAAGAGCATTGGAGACGCGATAAGTTGTCAATAGAAATCCCGGCGTATGCGCGTGTTCGAATGGAAAATAAACCGAAGTTGAACTACCTCCGGTAATTGAAACGAATCGAAGTTCGTCGGGGGATTTCACCTGAGGGATATCGGCAAAAGTACGAGCTGTCTCGTACGCGGATTGCGAATTTTAATCGAAATGCACGCGTAAATAAATATACGGCTGCTATCTCTCGATTTCGATCTTGCCTTCATGAAATATGTCGCTCCAGGGATTTTTCCGACGGAATTTTAGTATCAATACGCTGTGTCATTTCATTTCTTTCGTTGTATCTTATTCTAGTGACAATTTGTAATAGATAATTGCTGCTCGGTTCAATTTACGTACGTTTCTAATGAAAAAAAGGAGACAACCATGAGAAACAGGAAGAGAGAAAGACGGTTTCTTAAGCGTCATTTTTTTAGAGACAAGTCATTTTCTGAGACAAGTCCATACAGTGCATGTGTATATGTATAAGAATGTATGAAAGAAATGAAGGAAACAAGATAACACTTGAATTGATTACCAAAAGATCGATTTTACTACGATATGCAATATTTCACAGATATAATGTAAAATCTTATGTAATGTTCGAGAGAGTAAATAATCCTTTAAACACACAGCTACTTAATACAATAAAATCTATTTGTCGAAGCGCTGAAGTAACACAGCTGTGTTGAACGCGTCTTCCATTCTCGTTAACGACGGCTGTTACTGATTGAAGCGTAGAAACAGAGAGAATTTACGGCCTGTTGATTGAATCTCGCTGAAACATATTGTGGTTGTAGGGATCGACCGCGAATTCGGACCTCCGACACGATGGAAAATATAGATATTCTCATTCCTGTGTGCGTACAACATCCCCATGACTCGGTCGCTTCGAGCGAAAAATATTAATCACCGGGATTTTAAAAGCCTGGTTCGCCAATCGCCCACCGCGCGTGCCGACACGAGGCGGAATGAATATCAGGCGTATTGATGAATGAATATGTATTCCTATCATTACGTCAACACAAATTATATAATCCTTTCGACAGACGCACAATGTTGTGACGCACATTGTTGAAACCGCGTTTCTCTGGCTGCTTCTTCTATCTTTTTTTTTTTTACAAACTGAACGTGAATATCAAACGTCAACTAATGAGACGTTTTGCGTCATCCTAAATTTTACACTTTTTTCATAGATTTTTATAATTATGTGAACACACGACCCGATGTGCGAAAAAAGAATTGCTGTATAAATTATACAGGGCGAGTCATAAATATATTAAAAAATTTTGTAAGTGTATTTGTAGGTAGAAAGGAAAAATAAGTTTTCCAACAAATATCAATAAACAAATGTTTTGTTATCGAAATAATGGATAGTACGAAATAATAATTTTACTTATAAATTTCAAATAAATACTTTGTGTTTATAAGAAATGCTTAAAGTGTCTTCCGTTATTTTTCACATATTTAAGCACGACTTAATGTTCATTACAGAAAGATGTGTTCTTTTTTTTTAATCTACAAGTACGCTCACAAAATTTTAAAATGCCTACACTTATAACTTATGTATAAAAAATATATGCCTTTTTATAATTTGTAAAAAGTTAGAATATAACAATATTATAATTTATAACACATGAAAACTGGTGGGCTATTACAAGTGCATTTTTTATTACATTAATTACATTAGGAAAAATTGCATTGCACATTGTAAAAAGTGTATTATGAAACGTTATGTACCTATATATGAAATGATAATACTTGAATGTGCGCGAGTCAAGAGATTGTGATGGAAATGTAGATATACGTTTGAGAATTTCGGAAATGTAGGAAATAATATTCGCTTTTGGGCGGATGGTAAAATCCACATTTCATATGTAAATTTACGTATTATTACATATTATGTGATAATTTTCAATAAATCGCGTAACCGCCAATGTGACATGAATAGAAATTAATTATAATTGTCAGTCTGATCGATCACCCTGATCATCAACCGATTATACGAATGTTGCAATAAATCTATCGCAATTGACGTTGAGTCACATTAACATTTATCTATGTCAATTTAATTCATTACTGTTGTAAAACAACTGTTTGTTGATAACAAGGTGTAATGTAACATGATTATCAGTTCCGATCTCGACATAAATATTATAAACAATAAATAAAACATAAAGCATATAGATAAATATAAGAATTTATTACACATACATTCCATTTGTTATGCATACAAAATATATGTGTCATCATAAATAATCAGTCGTATAATTAATTATATCATTTTCTCTCTGACTATATTCATTAACAAATTCAGAAATATGTAATTCGCGCTATTAATTACGTATTTCTATGATGGCGTGTAGCCATTCCCATTTAGTAATATATCTATTGTAATTCTATAATAATGAACGTTGTCAATTAATAGAAAAATATAGACAAAAATTCTTACAGCGAATTAGCTTGGACGAATCAGTGCGGAATAGTATATAAAACCGTCGTACGCAAATCAACGTAAAAATGTATGTTTAATATAAATATACATTAAATTGCGAAATCCTCAATACATTTTATCATGCTATAAAATACGTACTGGACATTTTATCATTCGAGATATTTACATTTCATTTGTAGACTCAGACGAGATCAGTGTACAACGGCTTCAATATGCACTAATGCGTCCAATAAAATTTGCTATTAGCCTGAGTTCGAATTGTAGTTTAACAGAGACAACATCGTTATCCCACTAATTACTTCTTATAGGACAGTTATAAACCAAACGGAAAGAACCGTAATTTGATGTGTTAACGGCGAATGCCAAATCCATGTGGCACCTGCACTTCCTGATGGAAAGGTGCAACGCGAAATGCAGTCAATCACTTAGGTCGACAAGTTGCGTAATGAGAGAGCGGCCACACCCCGCATTAGCAGTTAAAGTCGCTCGCGTAATGTCTGTCGTACCCTTCATAAATCACTCGCGTAACGGGCCCAGTTGACAGTGCTCGGTACATCGTAACACCGAAGACCGATTGACATAGACAAATCTGGCTGTTAACGATAAATGGCAGCTACATAATCGATAGCTCCTGTGTAGATTTGTATCTCACACGTTTCGCATTGACGCCACCGTACATTCTGGGCATACAAATATGTTAAGTCTGCGTGTATTACGACTGTTCAATGTGTGTTAGCATACAAAATAACACAAGAGAAATTACAAACAGATCTCTTTAATTCAACGTTGTTTAATTAATGGATAATTACGAGAATTATTACTGTAAAATTAAAACATTAACGAGAATTATTACTTCAAAATTAAAACATTGATGAAAGTTATTATTTTTAAGTTAAAACGTTGACGAGAGTTATTACTTCAAAATTAAAATGATGACGAGGATTATTACCTTAAAATTAAAATATGGACGAGATACTTTTGTTAATCTACAAATCGACAATAATCGTGATATTTTAAAATATTCCTTTAATTCAATTAGAATGAAAATACTGCCATTAATTCTCTCGTGTCTCTTTCCATTGCCAGTTGCAAATATGGATGGCAAAACATTCTAGGAGGCATACAGAGCATACGGGAAAGTTCTAAAGGAAATATCTGGAGTGCCTTGTTGCTAATTAGCGTGGTTTCAGGAATTCGAAGAAAACGTGCCGTGTTGCACCGTGCACGGCATCCAGATTGCTACGCGCGGTATAATTATCGCTTTAAATCATATTAATGCGATAGACATTGGATTGCGCTCTTATCCGACTCGTTCCACGAGAACTGGTTCTTTCATGGACTTTTCCGTGATTCTCGATCTCGTCTCTTTTTACTGATTATTTCGAGTCCCCTTCGTGTTTGCCGCGCTTGTTGACTTCCGTTTTGTCCGTTATCTCGTTGTTTCTAGAGACGATAATAAATCTGGCGTGCACCCCTTCTGGCAAAAAAATAACGACGATGATTGATAGTATCATTCGCCAATTAAATTCTTATCAATGGACGTCGGCATGTCGAAGCAGCAAAATGGAATCGCGAGAATGTAAATACGGATCAAGAAGACAGAGAGGGGAAAAAAGGAAAGATGCGTTCTTTGCATTCTTTCCACATTTCAAAAACTTTCCAAATATTTCGCATTGTATGTAAGTTCATGTAGCCCACACAAATACAGCATTACGATCAATTTTATAAACTGCAATTTCAATAAAACGTAAATTAATTCACAAAGATTCCTTACTTTTTTTTTGCCCTTTTTCCACTTAACTTTCTTTTGTATCAATTTGTTTTCAATTTTATACACTACAATTTTATAAACATCGATTTTTGCGTAATACGAAATAACTTCGTTCTATGTAGACTGCGAGTTAATTTTAATCCAACAATTTGAGAATAAAGGCTGTGAAGAAATAAAGGGGGGAGGAGATTTACTGTTGCACTGGGGCATGAATTGTTACAGGTCAGTCGGAATGCAGCTACCGTGTGGCGCATTCACATTCTACCACATTCCGCGTTTTCCTCGCTCCCGAAGACAATATTATGACTTAAGCGACGCGGCGACAGATCCTACGGGCGGTGGACATTTCCTTCTCTGCTAAAGTTTCGCTTTTGCAGCATAATTTCGGAGTTCTCGTATCTAAAGCCATCCGGTAAGATCAGAGAACATTGAATTTCGCAGCCAAAATTAGATGCAACCTGCATTTGAGTAATTATAGTTACATCTTATCTTCCTTAAAGTGGCACACTGTAAGCGTATACGAGGAGATTTTAAACTATTGATCGCCATGAAACTATTACTAAATAATCGTTATTAAACGTTGATAATCTCTAAATAATCCAAATCTGTATCGTTAATTAGTAATACAAGTTTTTCTTCAACAAGCTGTTTGTCCCCGTATTTAATATGAAATAAAAATACTATAATAAATATGCGCTGTCAAAAAAAAAAAAAAAAAAATTTGCTTCCGTTATATGTAATGGAAGCAAATTTCAAGTAAGTACATTAAAAACACTAAGGCCGGTATTCATAGTTGATTCTTATTTCAAAATTGTCTTAAGTAATGTCTTTAAGACGCTAATGCAGCCCTCTGATTGATTCGTGACTTCTTAAGACCGTACTTAAGACGGTCTTGAATATAAGATTTGACTATGAATACCGGCCTTAATGTTGTTAATGAAAATGAAATAATTATAAATGACTTAAATTTACTTATATTAAATTTAATGCAAATCTACATAAAGTTTCATAAAAAATGTACTAAACTTTGTAAAATTTTATGAAAAGTCTAAATTTCATGTACATGTATACAAATATATTTTTCAATTGCAGATGCATTAAATTTAATTTATTGTTATAAAATTGAACTCAATTTGTGTAACTTAAAAGTACATTAAATTTCATGATATTTTTAACAGTGTATATCTTCTACATTAAAAAGATATTTATAGTATTAAATCTCAAACTTATTCTCCAACAAAATGCATTTGATATATAAAAATATCACGAAGTTATGTAATAAAAACACATATCAGACAGAATCTGATACGTGGACAACTTTTATTATACATCTTCGATTCGTTTTTATATGAGAAATCGCTTGTTTTTCGGATATCTGTGTAATGTTACATACGCTACGACATCCTACACAACTTCGGCAATAGTCGTGACTATACATTGCATTGCTGCAATCAACAGAAAAAGCGGCTTTGTACCTATTGTATAAAATTCTTTAATATGATTGGTTTATACATATATAGATCGAGTAAAAAATTAAGGGCAAGAGCAACATATTAAAGAATTCTATAGACTACAGTTACAAGTTCCTTTTTCTGCTTAACGCAACCATTCAAAAGCCAAGTGCTGATCAGCTATCGCTAGAGAATGATCGCATTAACATGTTTGAATGCGAAGTCCAACGTGCATTAGTCTATAACCTGTAGTTGTATATCACAATGTCGTTATCAGTGCGAGTCACGAGGAATAAACGATATCGTCTGAGGATAGCCTTCAAGGTAATACGAGATCTACGGTATAGCGCGAGAAGCGCGCTTCATCTCAATCGCGCTCAAAATGATAGTTAAGTCAGTTTAGGTATTTAATAAATCGCAACGTCGTGCTCACCGGTACGATCGATATCGGCAAGGGATCGATATTCAATTACGGAGGGGCGGATACCGAGTTTCGCGAGCGCGAGATATCAAACGGGCTAACGTAGTTCGACGGACTAACGAGCGAGACGGCTTAATATATTATCCATCCCGATATAGGATACATTTTGCAATATCAAGCGCCCCGCGACAAGACAGCTGTCGCCCGGGGCGACATGCGAAAGCAAGCGCGAGCGCGTTCGCGTTTGTGCGATATTATCGCTCGTCAAGACAATTTTTCCTGTGGTGAGAGCCGAAGCTAAAACGTCACGAGGTACCCCGAAATTAAGCGACTTTATCGAACGATCTACTTTCTACGTATAATACGATACGATGAGATGCAGCGCGCGGGCAACCTGAATGTTCGGCGGGATGAATATGCAAGGCCCGCGGCAGCATTATGCTAATTCGCCGAGGAGGAATAACGCCTGTCTGGATGAAGAATCAATAGCTGATACGGAAACTGCTAGGCCATTACCTGAACGGCGTGAGCGACCTGTTCACCGTGAGATAACGGTTTCGCGTGAGAATCGTATCTTTGACGAGTCACGACTAGATCGTCCGCATATCTCACAAAGTTCTATCGTTTATTTATTCGATACCCTAAAACAGAGCCTTCTAACTTGGACACGGCGTGCCTTTTACATTGAGAGTAATATCCTTTATTTCAAGGGACAAATCACAGTACCATACAATGATACTGTGATCCACCTCTGTAGGTCAGAAATCTAATCAGAAGAAGAAGGAAGAAGGGTTTCATAAATAAAGTAAAACCCACGCCGTGCCCGAATTGGAAGGCTCTGCTCTAAAACGTCTTTTTGGTATGACATACCCGGCTTTCTTTTCCCAATGCTTTTCCAATGCTTTTTCATTCCTTATAATTTTTTTTATTAATAAGAATATATGTATACATTTGCCTAGTATCGAATTTATTTTTTTAATATCTAGCGTTTTAATAAAAAAAAATTTTTACAATATGTTTATTTTCATGAAAATTGTAAGAGATAGAATTGGGTGAGCTATACCGTAGTGAGTTGTTCATCTGTTACATACCGTATAGTGTAGCATTTAAAGATTAAAACGTAACATTGATGGTAATTAATAGCGAATTAATTAATAGCGAATTCGATTGGACGCACTAGTGCGCACTGGTGCATATTAAAGCCGTTCTTTATGAGTGTAAAACTAAAATGCAAATTTTATTTATTTTGAATTATAAAATACTTTACCTAACAGCACATTGAAATATATTGAGTATTTCATAGTTTAACCGGTTTTCATGTGTATAATAAACATATATCTTTATGTCAATTTGTGTACGACGTGCACCAGAGCGCACTGAGTGCATTCAATCGAATTCGCTATAAAAAAATCATAATTTGATAAAAAATAAAAGAATTTTGTAAACATAAACAACATAAATAAATAAAGTACTATTCTATTTCCTTAAAAAATTGACCGCCACTGACGATCGACGCTGTCGAAATTTTTTTAAAACGCTTGTGAAAAGTAAATGCCATCTACTATAAAATTTTGAATTACATAAATACTAGATAATCATGTAAAAAACGCATTTAATTAAACAATATTTTATCATCACAGCCTCATAAAAATTCTATTGTGACACGACAAGCGTATAAAATTCATTGAATAGACAATCTGTTAAACATTTTTGTATGATCAAAGTCGAACGTTTTCTTCTTACAAACGAATAGCCAACGATCGAAACAATGGATAGAGAGATCGAACTTTCCGCTCGAATCGCAAGAGTTCATCAGACAAAATATCTCTAAGCTAACGAGAGAAGGCTGACCGGCGGACCGTGAGAAAGGAAGCAAAAGTCGCCCGACCGACGCCGACTGGGAAAAACTCGTTAAGGTCGACGGGAGCTGTACTATTTGAGAGAGAGAGAAAGAGAGTAAGGCGACTCGCGATCGAAATCGGCCTCGACTGGACGATTAAATGAACCTATCTCGTGCTGCCTCACGTAACACGCGCCGGTCGGCCGTACGTCAGAAAAAGAGGAAGAAAACGAGAGGATGTCTTCCCGCAAGCAAAAACACGACTGCATTCCCAAAGTACGTAACAAACTAAAGGAGAAAAAAATAGCAGGCGAGAAAAATTGACACACTGCTGAAACGAGCCTGACAAACAATCTAATTGCGCGAGCATCGCGAACCGAGCGATAAACGATTTTACGAGTTCACAGTTTTGCGTGCGCGCGACCGAGGGGCGAATGTGAAAATTGCTCTCGTAATTCACGGAGGCGGCGTAAACTGCGCGAAAACTCGCCTCCACCTCTGCATAAGTGAAAAGTAACTACTACATGGTTTCGAGACCATCACCGCCACCGGAACTTCGTAAAGGACAAGCAGTAACAAAGCAGCCCGAGCCGGTTTTCGAACTCCTTCCCGTCTTGAACGGTATGTGAAGCGCTACGCATATTTGCGATATTTCGGTTCTAAAGTTCCTGCAAATCGTCGACTGAAAGTATGTCTCATCGTTACTTTTGATTCTAAAAACATGAAAGAATAATATTCTTAGTTGAAATGCTGGGAATAAAGAATGAATAAGAGAAAAACCGTGAAAGTAAGAGCTGTCTTCCCTGGTACAATCACCAGCACTTAGCTAGAATTTTGTTTCAAAATAGCATTTATCTTGCTTTTGTCTTCAGTGATGGTTCAGTTATAGATTCTCGAAGATTTATAACGAGAAGATAGAAAATAAATATTTGATTTTTCTGACACGGTTTTTCACGAAGAAAGATTTGAAATATGTATGTTAAGAAAATTAAATGTTTCTTCCCCTTTGTGAATTTATCATCGAAGGTATACTGTTTTCACGGGTTGATGGATTCGTAAGCCCTTAAAGCGCATAAAACATTCATCATAAACACAAATGTATTCGTAAAATATTATAACACTTCCTTTTTTCCATAATGGAGCTCTTAAGAACCGGAATAATGTAACAGGTCGCGGATCCTCGGCGAAGATTGTGAGAAGTTGACTCTATAAGCACGAAGTCGAAAGACGCTGCGTGACGAGCGTACGTGCAGAAACGATGAACGAGCGATGGCAACGCGTAGGATGAACAAAATAAGATTCTTAGAATCTGCAGAGTTTCGCTAAGTCGAGAGTGTCGTCCGCAGTGCATCGAAGGTACTTAAAAAGTAAGCTTAAAGTATAAAATTCTTCGAAGAAGCACATGCGCAGATACTGCACCGTCTGCCTGGAAAGAAGAGGCTCTGTTAAAGTATCTAAAAATTTAACAGATCTGAAAATAATTTTATTAGACTGTCAAAATAATTGTAAGACGGTGAAACTGGTTGTTAGGATATCAAAACTTTTTACAGCATTACTTATCACACTTAGGATTCCTATGTAATTATTTTAATAATTTAATAGGCTTTCTACAATATAAGCCATTACTTAAGCTTTAAGAAATTGACCAATCATAATCTATTATTTTTCTCACATTCGACTGTGATTAGTTAATTATTTACAGCTTAGGTAATGGCTTATTGTAGAAAGCCCATAACAAAATCATTTTTAGATCTGTATCTAGTTAACTTTTTAGATACTTTCGTAAAATCGTTCTTTCCACGTATGCAACCATATAAACAGGAAACGATAAATCTTATCGATGTCAAAAGAGATACACGAAGAGAATTTTCTTTTAAAATTTACCCTGAAAATATGGTAGTTGTGATACAATACAATATTTTATAGATTTTTATCATGCTGAGAGAATTTTCTTTTAAAATTTACCCTGAAAATATAGTAGTTGTGATACAATACAATATTTTAAAGATTTTTATCATGAACTTCAGTAAAATTAATCAAACTTATTTTATATTTTATTGTAATTTTATTAATGAATAAGAGAGATTTATTATACATTAAAATTCTTTGAAATACAATGTTGTCCCACGACTATCATATTTTCAGGGTAAACTCTAAGGAAAAATTCCCTCCGTGTACAGACAAAATTTTACGTTTACAAGATTAGTATTAATCCGCACCTTTGTCTTGTATCAAACGCGTGAAGAAATTCACATTGAAATATCGTCAGGTCCTCAAGGCGTAATGACGTCTAGCTCTAAACGATGACACGTGCTTTCATTACGTTTCCACATGTGACAACGTTTGAACAAGTGCCGCCTGTCCTCTAATGCGAGGCTGTTCGCAGAGACGTTTATGTGCAGCTGGTTCCCCACCGTTTGCAACGCTACGGTATCTCGTGTCGTACAAGACTGTACACGGTGTACAGTCGCAAAGTATGTACAGCGCACACATTGCACATATTGTCACTTGCATCGCACTTCGTAGTCTCACGCTGCACGTCAGAGTAACGCACAGCCGGATGCGCGGCACGAACAACAACACGAAAAATTCATTCTTTATTCATCAAATACATCGTTAACTGCGTTCTTAAGTAGTCGCATCCGATCCAGCGAAACCAATCACATTAAGACCATAACAAAAATTAGCGGATTGTTAAATAATTCCAATTTTATGTTTTTTTGATATTTTTGCACGTACTCCTATACTGAACTAAATTAAAGCATTTTTGAGAAAACAGGTTTTTAAATTCAGTGATTTTTGTATCTTTCCCATCTGTTTATGCAATTTATTATTTGCTAAATATAAAAAGACGAATGTACAGTGTAATCTACTGAATACTGGATGTACGTAGTACAAAGAAAACAATAAACTATTAACAACGTTGCTTCACGCAAGATATAAGAAAGAACATACAATTTTATAAACTCGACCTCAATTCAATTTTGTTGCAGTATTCATAGATGTTTGCTATGGGTAAAAATAAAATATAACTAAATGGTTAGCTGCTGTGTAACGAAATTGTATCAAAATGATCTCCAAATCAACACACTTAGCGATATATATATTATAAAATCCTCGAATCTGTTCGTTGAATAGAAAGAAATAGATTGTGGCTCGCCTTATCGTGAACACACGAATTGGATAATGACGTAGCGATCAACGGAACGATTGCCTTACATGAAAGTAGGTTAATGCAAGACAAATTGCGGTACAATTTCACATTTATTGCAAAAAGATAATACTGCGCGTTGAAAACTGTAAACGAGAAAGAGAGGCGAGCGGGACATAATTAGAAGATACAAAAGTTTATCCGGCAACGCGGCACGAGCAAACAAATGACGCGGCTGTAGAGACAATCCAGAAGAGACAAATTAAATTAAACGGACAAATCCTATAAAGCGTTGCCATACAAATTGTGAAATTCTCGCGAGACTAGCGAAGTGTCCCGATGTAACAACACTGATGTACACGCTAATTGGAATTAAACGCTAATTCGTTAAGTGAGCGGAACGGAATTAGGAGATAGTTCCCAATTCTCTCTGCTGCTACATCTTGTTTACCATTTGCAAGCGAGTAGAAAAACGGCGTGAAATATTGAAACAAACGGTAATTTTGCCTGTCGGATTTTCCAAGCAGGAAAAAAACGCATTACTTCTAATAGACTCCTAATTTATCCGACGAGCACTACACTCTGATCCTCCAACAAAACTCTTAATTTATTTCCTTATCAATTGAACGTTAATCGATCGCACGTTTTTTTTTTTAATAGAAATATAATTTTCCAATTTCATAATTCCATAATTATTTGAACATCTCGGTGAGCTATTGATTGCTATAAAGCAGCTAAGTTCTTTGACATCGCTCTCATCAGAAACTCGCCCACCCACTTAACGCTTTTATCGTAAAGCCGAGATTTTATCGGAGAAACTACGTCAGATCATCCGTATCGTAACTCTCGGCGATTATCGCATGAACCCTTTTGCACCCACGACGTAGTTTAAACGTGTTTTATTCGCTCACCCTGGAGCGCGCAATAAACTTGGAGAGTCAGCGAGTCACCCTTTATCACGTTCTGATTATTACTGGTTCGAGCCAGACTTCCTGCTCCGCGTCGGGACGCGGTCGAGGCAAACGGGGTTGGAAATTAACGACACAAACAACCCCTTTACTTTCCATGGGGAGTAAAGAGGAAGAGAGGAAGGGGGAAGAAAGAGAGAGAGAGAGAGAGAGAGAGCGAGAGAGAGAGAGAGAGATTGCTTTGATTCCCCTTGCGGTTCATTAACGGTCCTTTTGTCGGATAACATGTGCTATCCTATATACGTATATAGGAATGTATTAACACCTGATCCGCATGATTCCTAGAAATCAAACACAGCGTATTATCGTGTATTATAAATTGAAATTGTACTCGCGATAACGAATCAAAGATGAATCGTGATACACGAATCAGCGATTCTTTTCACATAAATACACACACGGAAAAATACATGTACTGTATTCAAGTAATAATTACTTGTTTCAAGTATTTCAAAAGTTCATATATCTGCAAATTTATCGTAAGTTCATCACAAGCATCATTCAAAATAAATTCTGAATCCTAAGTAAATTTAATATTTTAATTAATATTATTAAATTAATAAGTTCAATTGGTTTATTTTATGGTTATTTAATGGTTATTACAAAGCTTTTCCGATCCATTTTATAATATTATTCAAAAGGAAATATGTCCTTGTTTTGAATGCATGATAAAGACTTTTTCTATTTGCAATAAGTATCTATATCAGATTATGAGAAAATATTCTTTGTTAAAGTAGATAAATCGTTATACTTAAAAGAAAGAAAGTAAATTGAATAATCATTTTTCTTAGCAATGACATTTTTCTGTGTGCAGGAGAAAAATTCACAACATTAAATATCTTAATCATTATCCTCGCGATTCTGAATTATCTTTCAATTTTTGTAATATTCTATCGAAAATGTTTTATGCAAATTTTTCTGATCCGTTCAAATATGTAGATCTCTACTCTCTAATAATGAATCAATGTATTACTGACATCAGTGCTACACTTATAACTGATGTAATAATTAGCGAATATTTATTGTTTTTCAGTAATAATACACTGATTCACTTTTAGAGGTTATGATTTTCTGCAGATTCAATCCGTAGAAACCATAACTTTTAAAAATGAATCAGTGTATTATCAGGGTTTGCCACAGAAAATAAATTTTAAAATTCCCTGACTTTTCCAGGTTTTCTAGATGAAAATAGAAAATTTTCCATGAGTAATAGAAAATATGTAAATTTTAATATTTAGACTCAAGAATTGTAAGAAAGCTAGTCTATATTATTAAAAACAACGCAGAAAAAGCTTAGTAGCATAATACAATTTTAGGTGCAAATTCAAGCAACAGCAAAAAATAAATTAGTTTTGGAAAAAAAAGAATGCAGTTATGACGAAAAAGAAGGATCAAATATACTGAATAAAATATAAATTTTAATTATTTTATTAAAACGATTTAAAGTACAAATTTTAAACGTATTTGACTATAAACGTCAAAAATATTCCAGACTTTTTTATATTTTCCCTCGACTTTTCCTGGTTTCCATGATCAATTTCAAATTCCTTGACTTTTCCCGTTTTTCCCAGTTTTCCAGAGATCTCTGGCAACCCTAATTATTACTAAAAAAAAAACAGTAAATATTCGCTAATGATTACAGTTATAAGTGTAGCACTGAAGTCAGTAATAATACACCGATTCACTTTTAAAGAATATATTTTTACTAAAGAACACTATTAGAAATAATTACTATAGAGGCGATTGCGTGCTTCTACTTTGATCGGAAAGGCGGTTGCCCGATTAAGGATTAAGAGCACGAAGAGAGGTACCTTCTCGATGTGTCTTCCTTCCTCCGTTTATCCATCCCAGCGATTAACGAGCGCACACCTCCGACACGGATCCCGAGCGCTCGAGTGAGCGCAATCATGTATCGGGCCGATTATCGGTATATCGATGCCTCTATCGCCGCGAATAATATATATATGAATAAAGTGCTACTTCTATTCTCAAAAGACTGTCGTAATACGCGTGGCGGTGGCGATGTCGATATTCAATCACCGGCACGTAATGTACATCGGCCACCAGGTTATCCACGTGTGCGCCGCTTATATATAACAAAGTACGCGAGGGATCATTTTTCACTTTCCGACCGCGCTGAACCATATCGTTCTCGTGACGACTGTCATTCATTTCGTGTAACGAACTCAATGTTCGACTTTCCGATATTCTCGATTGACGGAATGAACTTTCTCATCTTTGGAACTAAACGCGTTCATCGATGGCGTAACATCGATAAACGGAAACTTGTGCCATCGAAGCATTGACACATCTTCGATCAAAACGAATAGTAAAAACAAAATTAATTTGCAATTAGGCATTGAATAATTTTATCTTGAAACGAGAAATTAGATATTTTTCTGTTTGAATTCATTGAAAAAAAATTTTTTAAACAATTTCACGTTAAATGGTTTCACAACCTTTTCTGAGTGTACTTGTCGTCAACACACATTCGTCATTCGTAGATCTGCGTCGAGTAGCATATTTGAGATAAAATTCAACAGCTTTCATTCTAGACAAGCCGAATATTTCGTCAGATATAGAAGTGCACTCTCTTCAAAAGCCGATTAAAAACAGTCGAAATGAATGGAAACCGAAAACTGCAATGAAGATAGAGTTTCACGATGCACATGCAAGGAGCAAATAGTACAAAGATCCAAGCGATAAGCACTGTCATTATCGTTGCACAACTCGATAACACGCGTAATACCATAACGAAAATTAACACCGGTTTCAAAAACTTGCGCCGATATCTTCGTTACATCGAGTTTCACCGCGTGACCGCAAAAATCCCCCGTGAGACGTCGGCTCGTCCGCCCGGAAAATCATCATCGCATCGCTCGTACTGAAATCTCCGTGTCCGTTCTTTTTCGTCGACGGGAGAACGAAAGAGAAGCTCGACAATCACGGCAACAGCACGATATGCACGGTGAATCGCTTTGTAGCGACTATTTCCAGAGACAGGCGTCGTCGCTCATAGGTGAGCGAAGGGTAGACGAGTGGGGTGACGGACGAAAGGAAGTAGAGGGTGTGTATGTGTGACGGAACACGAGATGGGGGATAGAGAAGCGCACGGAGGGGTAGATCGTCGTCGTCGATGTATAGGGTGCAACGAGCGCGGAGAGGGTGCGCGAGGGTAAGTGCATCGGCACGGAAAATGTGTCGGTCGCAGGACGCGTTTGCCGGACGCCGCAACGCGTTGTTCAAATGCTCTACCCTCTTCTACTCTTCTCTCTTTCTCACTCTATCGCTCTTTTTTTTTCATGATTTTTTCCCTTTTTTTCCTTTCTTCGCTACAGCCGATTTGGCGATCGACGAGACGCTCTTCGGTTAACATTCAAATCGCACCGTGAACGAAGAAAATGTGAGAAGAAAATTAATGGGATTAGGAAAACGAGTTTAAAATATATAGTTTAAAATATCTTTAGAAAATAATTATCGATGGAAATTGCTGAATAAGTATGATGTCGATACGCTGTTAATTATCGGAGTAAAAAATGTATAGATCCAAGATCAATGAAAAAAGATCTTTCATTGAGATTAAGACGGTTTTATTCTGAAAGCTTCTGCTATGTGTGTGTGACGAGATGACGTGTATATTCCAGATTATAAATAATGCCCTGCCTTAAATGATGGATTTCAAATCCTCTTAAAGTGTGACATGATATTTGAGGCATAAAAGTGCATTATGTTTAATGCTTGATGAAAAAATAACAGAAACAGAGAGACAGATTTGACGCCTTTACATTTCATGAGTTTTATAGCAGTTTTGCCTGGTTTATACGATAATACGAAAGGTAGGCGCAAGTAATATGCAGTCGTGATAGCAGTTTAAATCTGAAATTTAACTCTGCGAAATATAAATTGTCTATTATTCGATGTAACGAGTGTGTCACGTGAATTACAAAATAGGATGTATACATCCCTGCAGCTATATCGCAATAAATGTTTGCACTCACATCAAAAATATATTCCCGAATATATATGTATAAAAAAAAATATATATATATATATATATATACATATATAATACTCTGATTTATTCAGTTATCAGTCAATAATCGAACGTGAGTATTATCACGTAGCAATTTCATAAATATTGATCGAGAGGAAATCCGATTAATTACAATATATACAATATTTTCCTCTATTTGCGAGAATAAACATCCGGTTTATCAATGCATTTATTTATTTGTGCGAAAATTACTGCAATGGAATATTTCTTTATTCAGAACACAATCATCGTATACCACATAAAAAAATATTCAAAATATACACATTGCAGAAAAGAAAATGAGCTATTCTGTAAAAGACGGCAAATCATTATCTTGCCAATTAACGCAATGTTAATATATTACTGAGAAGATTAAAGTTGTCTGTCATCGATAGGTCATTTTCGCACCGGATGTCAAAAATGATTGCTTACAAAACTGTTGTAAACCAAAAGAGTCTGGATATAGAGTTGAACAAAAGTGTGAGAGGTTTCACATCAATGGTGCGTACTCTCTAAACCTGAATCAGTGGATAATCACTGATCAGTGTCAAGTATGCCACTGGTAATCAGTGAATTAAATGTGAGATCCCTAACCCACCTAATCTTTATTATGTGATCTAACTAATTTTGTTTTAGTGCTTAAATTCGATGAATATGGTATCGAAAGATTGAAATTAATATGCAAATATCAGTATTTTAGTTATTAATGCTCAAACATTCTTCCTTTTTTAATTCACTAATTATCTAGTGCCAACTAGGTAATTAGTGACTATCCACTGATTCAGATTTAGAGAGTAAGTATCGTACTTGAACAGGATATTTCGGTGATCTCGGTGCAGGATACCTCGATGATCTCAATCGCGATTTACCCCTTTCGCGAATCGGTGTTCTTTGCTGTGTGGCGCGCGTCCATTTTTCCAATGGATAAAACCGCGAGAGAAGCAGAACGACGATAACGTGTTTCCTGCGTTACGCGCGACTGATGCGAACGCGAACAGTAATGCATGCCGGCATTTTCTCTTCCCTCCGGCCGGCCTCGCGCTACAAACTGATGCTACACGCGGTTCGAGTAGCCGCTCTCCAACTTGCGCTGACCGATGAAATTAACTCTTATCGCTTTTATTGCCCATTGTTCACGTTGCACGAGCGAGCAAAAGCCGATTTCCTATGGTCGCATTCACACCGACCGTTGCCGATCATACAACTGCCCTCAACAACTTGTTCAACTTATTACCTAGTTGCTAATAATCTGCTTTTTTGATGAACTGAATTAAACCTCTCAATTTTTTATCATTTATTAATTAATAATATTGAATCTCTAATCAGATTATTGTTCTGAGATTTAATCAGTTTTCGTCATTTCTGTGAATCCTTGATGAATTATGTGAATTATTGATGCATCAATTACAATAACACTTGTAAAAATTATCGCACGAGACGATATGATTTGTAAAATATTGCGCCAATTTTTTATTCATTTATTAATTAATAATACTGAATCTCTAGTAAGATTATTGTTCTGAGATTTAATCATTTCTGTGAAGCTTGGTGAATTATTGATGCACCAATTACAATGACACTTGTAAAAAATATCATCGCACGAGACAATATGATTTGTAAAATATTGCGCCAAAGAATCTCACCATTAAAAGGAGGAAACGGTAACAAGGATAGTCTCTAAAAACAGGTTAAGCGTGAATGTCGAGACAAAAGCGACAGTATAACAGTAAAAAAAGTAATAGTAAAAAAAGCGAAACAATATTACTTGCAGAATGAGACAAAAAACGAATTTGTAAGACTCTACAAGTTTGAGAGTGGCACGGTCTTATCTCTTCGTGAAAATAAGTTACCGGCTACAAAATGAGATACCGTTCAAGTTTGACGTATAAAGATGTCGGAAGAAATTTTGCAATTTATATGATAAACCATAATTCATGAAGGAGTCTTGATAAGTCAATCGAGATTAACGGCAGAGTTTGAATTAAAATTACCTAAAACAAATGCGCGCAAATACGCTCTATCGATAATAAATACGACTATCGATAATACACGCTTGTGAATTCATGATCGATAAAACTCCGATCGAAAAGAGCATACTGATGATCGCTCAATATTCTTACAAAAGTATCAATGAGAAAATGTCGAAGTAAACATAAATCGCTCGTTCTTCTTGTCGCTCGTATCTGCTTACGATCGCGATATCTGAAAAACGATCGATGAAAAGCGAGTTGGAATCTGTTGAGCGTATCGAGCAACGAAACGAAGTCTCATTCTTATCAAGATTCTATCGTTATGCATGCACGGGATGCGGATCGAGTAACGATACGCGGATCGTATCGTAAAGTTGAAAGGTACCGATTTGCAATACCTCGGTAATACTATTGGCGCAAAATCCGCTTCTCCGAAACAAATGAGGTGGATCTTCGGAAATCTTTCTCGAAGAAGAAGAAGAAATAAAAATGACTCGGCTTGTCAAGACACATGTGTCCGAAAATCTCTTGGGATACATCTCGTGTACGCTCGCGACTCCCAAAGCGAACCCCACTGTTACATGATGGATGAGATGGCACATAGTCGTGGCTCGCAAACATAAGTGCTACGGTATTTCGCATCGCAAACTAGATCACTACAACTTGGAGGGACAATGTATTATAACTTGACAGGGCTTGTTTTCGTCGACGATTTAGGCCAAGCCTGTTCAATTTGAGCTCCGGAGCCAAGACGCGAAGCCATCGACGCAAAAAAAATCAATATGAGTAAGATTTCGGAAATTATAAAGTGTTTATACGCGTCTGAGCAATGCTTATCAACACTTTACATACAGTCCATGAAATCTTATTCACATTGATTTTTTTTACATCGATAATTTTGCGAATACGATTTACGCGAATACACATCACCCTTCCTCGGAAATTAATTAATGCAATAATAACCACGCGAGCGCGATTTATATTTAATGGAAATATTTACTCTCGAAACAAATAACAACGCGTCTCTCATGTAGGTCATTACAGTAAGAAGAATCAAGACTTTTTGTGAAGATGCACTGCAAGAGTAGCAATTCGACTCGCTGTACCCGATACGGTTAGTGTTTACATTAATAATAGAAAGATTTTTCAAGATAGAAATCGGATATTTAACAATCTGTTATAGGTTATCTGCAATGTTATACCTCCATTGTAATCATCGTCTCGGAGAACTTAGTGGTTCTCCGGAGAATTTAGGTTGTGTCTCAGGTTTCGCTTTTGTAAAGACGTTCCACTGTGTAATAAGTTAAAATGTGAGGTCGTCACTTTGTAACACACATACACACGCGCGCGCACACACACACACACACACACACACACACACACACACACACACACACACACCCTCTCTCTCGTACGACGTTAACTTCAATTACAGGGCTCGCGACATAGCACTTCCAATGCCATAATCAGTGTTACGGTTGTTGAAGCTATCGAATTCCGTTTGACATGTATATGACTCCAGTTTTGGCCGACTAATACGAGACAGAGTAATACCCACAATGATCTAATGTGATGTATGAGATCAATGAGAGAGAGAGACATCAATTTGAGACAACACTTTACACACATTCATATTACGAAATAATTTCACCTAAATGGCGATAAATCCTTACGTTAATTATTGTAAGTAAACGTTAGTTTACTCATTATTGAAAATTTTATTAATTATTAAAGAGGAAGAATTTTCAGAGTAGCTGTAGTCTTTCCTTGTTTAATTATAATTGTTAACGCCATTATAATTACAAACAGAAAAAATTTGCTATGAACGCTAATCCTATATTATGACGACAAATTTTATTTGTAAATATAAGGGTTGCAAAATTATTTGCAGGTATAATAAATCCTTTTGTCTGTACTCGCTATAAAACATTATTCGCAATAAATGCAAAATATTTGTCGAATATGCAAATGTGTTTGCTATAAATAGCAAACAAATTTGACAATTAAATTTTGTAATCTCTTTTGTGTTTATAGCAAATTTTTTTCTCTCTGTGATATTCAAACAATCTATAAACCGCGATAAACAATCATATATGATTGGAATTATCAAAATAGATTGACAATAAATATGCTGAAATATTTTTTAGATGTTGATAGTACAAAAATGTGGTTTATGTTGGGAAAACATTTTTTACGAAAAAGGGAATAATGAATATTTCTTCAATATTTTCTGTATAAATCGATTTTTAGATTTAATTTGAAAATATTCGTTTCGTTTGTTATTTTAACTTTATCTTTCTCCACAGAGCGCTTTGTGCGATGCCGAGCACATTCTCGTCTTCCAATAAATATATTCTATATATATCTATATATATATTTTAGCGTGAACGCAAAAATCCAGTAGCTTTATGACGGGAATGCGCGGATGACGTATAGTTATTGTATCCGTTACAAAAGCAGAGGTTTACAGTAAAATAAACCTGCGGATGTCTCCACCCATTTATTCGATAAATAGTTTCGTATGTTCATCAAAGTTCGTTATAACGTCGCGAACATTGTCGGTGAATATGCGCGGTGGCTCGTGTTCCCCGACGATTTTTTATATTGCTTCTTTTTTATCGTCAATCAACAAACTCGCGAATGTCTTTCAAATATATTCGTAAATAAATCCGCATTTGAGTTGTCCCTTTTGGAAAAAAAATCACAGTTAAAATCATGGCCGGTAGCCAAACATGACGGCCGTCGGATATAAATTTCAACGATTGAGTGGCTTGAGGGGTCAGTTTCATGATTCGGTCCACGATTCTTATTCTTATATCGGTTTCTATGGAATAAAATGTGGGAAAACCAGAGGCGACCTGAAAAATGGTCGTCCTACAATCTGAAACGCCCTTCTGGAAAATGATGACGGAATAGCGACGCGTACAGATAAGGTCGGCAACCGTGTTAGCAATCTCACCCCTTGGAAACACAACGCCCGGAAGGAGCAGTAAGGTTGAAGCCCTTTCATCTCGAAGAAAGAATCAGGAAGTACAGTCTCTATGGCGCAAACCTCCTTCTCTCTCTCCTCCTAAGTACAGTCACATTTAGGAAAAAAAAAAGTACGCGTAATTAACGCGTCAACTGTAGCACGACAGTTTCTGTTTTGCATAGGAGAAAAAAATATTCGCGCGCGGCAATGATATTTGCGAGAAATGCATCGGGAAGGAAAAATCACAAGAAATTTGCCAAGAATGTACTGACAAAAAAAAACGCGAATAAAAAAGAAGAGGTCTGTTTTCTGTAGCCAGGTAACTGAATCAGAGTAATACACTTTTGGAACTTAAAGTAAAATAAATATATATATGTTAGGTATTTGGCGAAAACAAGAAAGAAAATTCTAATGCAGGAATAAAAAACAGACCTTGTATATTTGGAGAATTTAGTAAAATGGAGATTCTGCAGTATCAAAACATTATATCTCGGTTTTACAAGGATTAAGTGTCGAATTTTGCTGAGATCTCTCTATCATGGGAAGTATCTCTGAACAAACGTTACGACCAACATAACGCAATTTTCAAGCGAGAAAAATATTTGCCATTCCGAAAACGCAAATAAATCTAAGAATACGCGATTTAGCGAAACTTTACTCCCAGCGAAGTGTCATCGATTCTGTGAATTTGCAAACAGCCAAGTTCGACCGTTGAAGGAAACTGTTTATCTTCCGCGAAGTTGCAAGTCTTTCACAAACAACGCGGAATGTCACGATTTACATCACAATTTCCGCTAACTGTTTACCGCAACTATATGGGCACGTGGTCGCGTGTTTTTTTTTTTAATGTCGGACTGTTTCATTAGAGAATATGACATTTTCATATTTAAATAAAGTATACCTTTATAAAGTAAACCCATAAACGCGTGATATGTTCTTGCTATTCGTACGAGCGTCAATTTTCTAGCTCAGGAAAGTACAGTTGCTCGATCTTTTTATAACTTTTTATTTTCTTATCTTAAAAATCCTACATAAAATATATTTTACAAATAATTAGATAAATAATCTGTTGTTATAAACAATAATAATTATCAATATGTAGAGAATAGCAATCAGATTTGAGACAAATTTAATAAAAAGTATACCCGAATGTTTCGGCGTGCAATCATGTATCTTAAAATTAAATCGAGTTAATAAAAAATATATACCGTATTATTTAAATCTAAATTTGACCGGCTATTGGCGTTCTCTATATATTGATTTACTCATATTTATGGTCGTTTTTAATTTTAATAATAATTATACTATAAAAACAGTAATAATATTATTATGAACAGTAATAATTGTATTATAAAATAAATTAAAATTAATATTATAGTAGCCAGCTTTGCGTGCTGTACATACGTGCACACAGACTCATTTCTTTTGGCCCGAATTCAAGTACGATTGTTAAAAAGACAAGACAGTTTAAAAAAAAAAAAGAAAAAATATCAAAAGCAATTAAAATGCTCTAAAACACACATTGCCAAGTACAAGCGTATTATTTACGTTAAATCTTTCGCTTGCGGAACACAAAGTACATTGGCAACGAGTCGCGGGAAGTTGCAGCGATAACTACGTCAAGGTAATTTCTTTTCCGCGTTTTGTCCTGATTTTACGTCCTCGTCATATAAGAGATAAAAAGGTGGCCTGCCACGTAATGTCCGTAACAAATGTTTCACAGAGACGGATGCGATGAAATTATGCGCCGGTTTGTGCTGATCGTGCGAGAATTCCGTTTGCACTCAGCGGAATACGCTAATCCCGATTTAATAACTTCAGAGAGTGCCGGCTTACAGTAATAATCCATAATCCAGTAATATCTGTTGGAGTTTCGCATATATTAATGATTACTTCTTTGAGAAAATTAGCAGCAGCGCAGAGTTATAATTTACTGTGCAGTTATAATTTACTGTACTTAGTAGAAACATATGTGTACATATATTTCGTTAAATTTATGGATTAAAAATCATTAATTTTTTTTTACTAAGCTCCACGTATGATTTAAACGTCATTGAATAGGATACTACAATAGATTCCCGGTGCATTTTCGTAATTATCATAAGATTAATGAAAATTGAAGATAACTAGGACGCAGGTGTTTAATTTTGTGCTAGCCAATTCAGAAGCTATATACAGATTGTCCCCTCGGGTGATTTTTGAAACACGACATTTCTGATCGATTTGAACGATCTTTCTTTATCGAAACTGTCAAAGAAACCATTATTATCATTCTCAATTTTAGCAATTTCTATTTCTTAACATTCTCTGGTAGAAATGTATGCAGTTTTCCCCATCTATTTAGTTACTATCTAATATTACTGTATTCTCATTAATCGTGCCAATACTGAGTAGAAAATGGACAAGAACTTGATAAAGTTTCATTCTGTCCATTTCACGAGCAGTTAGCTTGCTTATTAATCAATTTAATATCCATTATTTATTATGTTTCTATGCAGCAAATGGATTCAGATTTTACGCAACTTTTGTATGCAGTAATTGCAAACAAAGCGTTACATCCTGATTGGGATCCTAAGTAGTTTTCCTTTTCAGTTACTAGACAGAAGTTGGTGTAACTGTTTAGTAACTGCTCAAAAAATACATGAAATTTCTACCAGGGATTGTTATATACAATATTTTAATTTTTAACCTTTAGATACGTTTGTATAACTATGTTTCGCGTCAAAATCTCATTAAAGTAAAAACTACTCTGATAAGTTAAGAATATGATTCAGACATTCATTTTTTTCTTTCAAAGATTACTTCCTCAAAGGTTTATCTTCAACTAGCAGTCATGCGGAAACTATAAAGACACTTTGAATCTCACAGAATCAATCTCAAATCGGTCAGATTAGTAATGAGAACGTCCGGTAATTCTATACCAATCTGTGTGTAATAAACTGACTCACCTCTCTTTTCATACATCGCCTCAATTACTTCCGGAGGAGTGATCGCATCGTTTTGATGTCGATCGACAGACCTTCTGAATACCATCTGAATTTCACGATTCAGCGCTTAACTAGTCATGTCGATACTTGCATCCCGCCTAATTAATTAAGTCGCTAATGAAATAATAATTGGCTCAAAATTCATCCGCGCGCGGTCTGTATTGTTTTCAATGGCGAGAACTGTGTACAGTCCAGCTGCACTTTGTAATATTTTTTTTTCGATTACTGTGAGAATAATTAATTGGACACTGTTCACTTTAAAATTTGTTAACGATGTCTTACGTATGGAATTTTCGAACTTTTTCTTCATTTTTAATTTAACTATATTTATCGCACAGCACTAAAACACGAATTGATGACGTATTTATCGTTTCGCTAATATACTATTACATGATAATATTAAAATGTCGATGCACGATAAATTCTGTTCATATTTTTCTCGACTGTGTATTTAAAGATATAAAATTTATTGATGCAATAACATATGAACGACGCGATAAAATTGTAAATGTTTCGCACAGCATGATGTTCACGATCAACAGTCTAATGTAAAATTAAGAAAGTTTCAGCTGTATAATATCAGCTGAAAGTATCAGTTAAAAAATCAGCAGAAAAGCCAATATCAGCTCGTATCAGTAAAAAAATTTGTGTCATAAATACACCCCGAAACCAATAATTGTAGACACCAAAACAATAAATAATTTTGGCTTATAATAATTTTATCCAGCGAAATAATATTTTGTTGCAGTTTTAGATAAATAACTTTTAAATGAGTAAGTGTATCCAAATTAACTTTTGCACGAATATTTAATAGAGTTTTATTAGTATACAAAAAATTTGATTTAATTTATAATACTACAATCTTATTAAATTTGCAAATAAATTTTACATAAAAATCCAGACAAATAAAAAATTAAATAATTTTTCAATTAATAAAAGAATTATGCTTAAATGTAACAGAGATACTCAAATGTAATAACATATAGAATTATTTCTGAAATTATATTTTTGGTAATGCTTTGTGATACATACATCTTTAATTATTGAAATGTACGACAATATATGTAACAAATCTTCATTATTCTAAAATTTGAATTTACCTCTGTCGTCAAATTAAAATGCAGTCGCATTTACGAATTTATACAAATTATCGGCTGAATTCTAGTACTAATACATTTGATACTGAATTTCAAAGCACCGGCATCAGTAGTTTTCTTTATCTTGCAAACGCAAACTTCGAATATAATAATTATCAAAGTAAACTGTTGACATCATAACAAGCTATTTATTGCTTGTCTCGTATAATTTCCGATAGGATGGTCATCCTACTTGACAAATGGTGAAATAATAACTAATCCACGAATCTGGCGGAGTGTGCGCGACTCTAGGGATTCGGATTGATAGGAATTATTCGACAACTGAATCAGTTACAATTACAATCTGTTCACAAATTGGAGAAATTGGATCTCGATAGACTAGTGCATAAAAATGGAGAATCGCACCAGGCGAAAGAAAAATGCACGCTTCGTCGCGCGGCACCGGGGTACTACGAATTTAATCAAATCATTTAATTTGTCAGATTCTGAACGACAACTTCATTTGCGTATAATTAAAGAACCTTCATTGCTTTCATTGATCGAACAAAGGTACTCTATTGATATTTGTTTGAATCTTTTTTGAAATATGTATATTCGTTATATAAATTTCGGTAGTTACGTTTCGTTAATTACATTTCAACAAAAATTGACATGTAAATCATCCTGAATAATGGAAATTCTTATAAATTCAATATACGGATAAACGTACATTTGTCTATTTAATATTTACGCTTACAGGTACATACATAAGTAAAGAGAAATGTAATTTCAGTTTTATTATAATTTCAATTTTCCTCTTTCTAAAATTACGAGATTGTTAACAATGTAGAAGCTTCGAGGAACGTCACATTGCAAGCATACCTTGATCTAGGCAAAAGACAATTAGTCAGGATCAGCATCGTTAAGTCGGGAAAACAAGATTGTTAGAGTCTCGCAATGCAGAATGTTTTGGTCAGAAAGCCTTTTAAAAGCGTCTTAAACTTTCGGAAACAGACTACCAACTACATCGATCGAGCAAAATTGACCGATAAAAACTGGTTGCGCCTGACTTTCAGCAGCTAGTTCGGCAGCCTGTAATTATTCGGGATTTATCGCTTGGACTCTCGCGATGGTAAATCAACCGAATGTGTCGACCTCGAACTCGGAATTAACTAGGTAGGCGTCAAGAACATGCGAGACTCAATGTCGCCTTTTAAAAGTAAAAATATGCCTTTTTCTCTGTTTCTTTCGGCGCCGTAGCAGGCAACGAAGAATATCCTCCGATACATTTCGTACCATCAATCTTTTCGCAAATAATTCCGTCTCTCGATTCTACTTGGTCTTGTACTTTTCAATAAAATATGACATTAACGTAGCATAGCCTTTCATCAATCATCATATGTATCATCATACGAATCCATTGTAACAATTGCAACATTTATACAAACATTAATCAAATAGAAAGAATATCGCTACGATCCAGCATCGAAAAAATTATAATATACATACTGCTCAAAATAATTAGCGTAATGCGTCAAAAGTTAAATTAAATATCAAAAAGCGAGCTCTAAAAGAAGTGAACCATTTACATAGGCACGTTTATATATCATGAGAAGTATTCATCAAGTTCTCTAATAAATGACACGGCCTCTACACTGTTAAAAATAAAATGTCAATTTTAATTTAAAGACGTGTAATGGACTTTCTGAGATATGCAAAAATATTAAAATTAACATTTTTGTATAAAAAGTATATATGTTAATTAACGTCTCAAAAAGTCCACTATATGTCTTTAAGTTAAAATTGACATTTTACTTTTAACAGTGTAATAACCTTTAATTATTTAGAGCAGGGTATGACTATAAAATGAAATTATATCACATATATTATATATGTAATAAGACACCATATTATAATAACAAACGAGAAGAAAAATCCGGGCACAACTAACACCGATTAGCCAACAAATACCTCAATACACCGACGAAAAAAAAGCGCGGGAACTCTCGATGTTGACTAATTAACGAATAAAATCTACAATTAAAGCCATCACGTGTCACTCGCGTCAAAAGAATGAAGAAGTCGAGATCCTCTTTCGTCTCGCGCGAAAGTCCGCGAGATGCCGCGGAACAGGCGCGAGTTTGGGAACTGCCGACTTCGACAGTTCGGGGAAACTGTCGGCGCTGTGTGCGATGGGGGGTTTCCTACCCCCCCTCTATAGCGCGCGCCGGGCACCTGACGTCCCTCCGGGGGCAGGGGAAGGAGAGGGAGATTCCGTCTCCGCACCCGTTCCGCCGCTCACCCACGCAGGCAACAAGAGTGTCTCGGCACTCTCTGCGCTCACCAGCCAGGAACCGCTCACGTTCCCATGACGACACGCGCGCGATTCATCCCTTACCCCCCCGTTCATCCCTCTCGTCCCGTTCCAACGCACCCTCGCGAGCGCACGCGCCACCGGGCGCCTCGTGGCAACAGGTTTTGGATCCCGCGCTACGAGGTACGGCTTGCCCATATTCGCATACAGTCGGATACTGGGCTCGGGACGGACGATCGATATAGATCGACGAACCATGAGAGGTGAGAAAGACAGAGAGAACGGAGAGAACTTGGCAAGAGGAATCTCGGACCACAGCGGGTTTGCGGCGCCGCATGATCTGGATTATCGTGGCCTCATGACATGGATTTCGAGAAAATAATGTATGCCGCAATGGGAAAGGGGCTGAAGGAGATTATGATGAGATATAAAGATGAATTTTGCGGACGCAGGAAGATCCCTGGACCCTTCTATTTAAGGTGCGGTTTCGGGACGACAACTGGAATTTATTTCAGGGATAGATAGTCGAATCGCTGATATTTGGTGAGGATGCCAGTGAACTTTACGATTCTATTTTTAATCTATTTCTATCTGGCTTACTCTATGTATATTTTGCAAAAAATACAGAGAATTCTTATTATTTCTCGCATGGTGAATTTATATGCTTTCGTTATATTGTAATGCATGATGCTATCGAATTAATAATAAAAAAAGCTCTAACATATTAAACGATACATTGTTGAAATTATTAAAAAATTAGACCACTGTAAAAATTCGGAAAAAACGATTTTAAGAATCTCTAGTCAATGTATATACATTTTTTTTTAATAAATGCCAATAATTATATATCTTTTGGTTGTATAAAATGTAATATTGTACAAAGATAATTGATGTAGGCAATAATAAACAATTTATTAAGACCGTGTATGTAAATACACAACAAGTAAGAGTTTAAAACCTATAACGGTCAAAGCTGGATCTTAGATACTTAAATAATTTCTATGTGAATTTATATATTAAATATGTAGTTATTTAAACTGCGCGTCGAATTGTTTTTTCGGACTATAAACGCAAAATTAAACTACTATATAATAATATTACAAATTAAATTAGCAAGTAATTTAATAATTTGATGTTCGAATAATTAATATAAGACAATTAATATATAAGTTTTTGATTCCACACAAAACATAAAGATTTTATTTTCTAGTTTCCAAATAAAAATCCTAAAATTGATTCATTATACTGATCTAATATACTTCAACATATAGGTTTCTATCTATCCTAAAATAGTCTCGAAAAAAGATGTTCGTTCAAAAAAAAAGAACTGTGCAAAATTAATTATTCAGATTTTTCTCATATCTGTTCAAACTGAGCAAGGCGAGAAAAATGCAATGTGACTGAGAATAATCTTCAAAAATTCCCGAATGTTTTATCGAAAGAATTATCGACATCTTGACTTTAGACATTAAGAGGAAACAGCAGGAAAAAAATATCCGAGTGCTTGCACCCTACAGTCATTTCGACGATGCTCGATAGGCGGTCAGCGATTTTCTTCAGAACAAGGAAGTGCTCTTGAAGGGTGACCAGAAAGTGGCAGGTACGAGGGGAGAACTCCTTTGATCGATTCTACACGTCATCGCTATGCGATAGCTTAGGTTTCGACCTTGCGATCATTGCGTACTTGAAAGCTCGCACGCACGTTCCTCCATCGATCTTCGTGGAATCGCGGTTTATTGGTTCTCACGGGAGATTACGCGTGTTGCATAGCACGAGGATTAATGTATTATCTACAACCGTAAATCCATAATTAAAGAGAAATTAGTTAGGTATTAATTTATTCTCTAATAAGAACATTGCGATTTGTTGAAAAGAATATATCGACAAATAATTGTGAAACAATTAAAAGCACTTGTATTATTTTAATAACGATACGGAGCAATAATGTGTACGACAAAATATGTCAAATAATAATAAAAAAGAAAAATGTGTCTCTTTTTTTGCATTATATTCGCGTATTTTATCCAGCAATTTCGTGGATAATATATCCTAAAATATCATGAGATAAATCACCACGTAGGAATGAATCATGATTCTTTAGATAACTTTTTTCGCGTTTTTAGACACACCTGAGATACTTTTTCTTCGTCGGACTTTTTGCAAAGTTTTACGAACCACCTGGTACACTACTAGCTTGTGTAATACCTTCTGTGATTAGAACTAGAGTACTATTTTATATATAAAGATAACGCGCAATTTTCTACAGATTTTCTACCGATTTTCTGAAAGATGCCTAAATTGTCATCGATATATTTGTAACGATTTTATTAGCATTCAGCGTTTTTAACAACGGAAAATTTCTTTACTAATAATTATATAAATTAGAGAATAATATTATTTTTTATCTTTTTTAAGGAAAATTACTAACTTAAGACGAATGATTTCTTTATAAATCAAAATTTCTTCACAAATCAAAGATAAAGATAATTATTTCAGATATACTGTTAGAAAAAATGTGTGAAATTTAACATAAACCGCAATATCGCAAACGGTCCATTCAAATTTTTGTGTTAATTTTATACAAAATAAATATATTATAAGGTAATACAAACATTATGTAAGAGAATAAATACAAAAAAAGGAATTATCGACAATTTGTAAAAAAAACCGTGGAAGCATTTTTTTTTCAGAAAATTAACATTCATAAATGGTAAATTAACGTGTATTTCATTCATTTGTCTTAGAATTTACGTTTTAAAACACATTATTTTTATGTTGCTTGTTCATTTACTCGTTAATCATGTTATTTTGATACTGAAAAACGTTGAATATCAATTTTACACAAAACCTTTAAATAACATAATCACATTATGTTAAATTAACACTCAAATATGTTAAAAAATTTAACACAAACTGTTAATACAGAATGTAAGTGGACCGTTTCCAACACACACACACAATTTTTTTACTGTGTATAATTAATTTGTTAATGACAATTCAAATAACACATTTTAATTAAAAGATTTTTCACGTACATGACAATACACGTGAAAAATCTTAATATAACAAAAAAAAAGTGCGCGATTTTTGGTACGGTATTTATGAAACCTCAATCATTAAACCTCAATTAACGTCAAAGTAGGTGATTGGCTGTATCATTGAAGAGATCGATATAGTCTATTAGTATGTCAAAGCACAAAACAAAGAAAAAATCGCCTTTCATCCATTGACGTTTTTCCCCGACATCCGTAGGGAACGCAGGATGCGAACAAATTGGCCCGAATCTTTCTCTGTGGAAATCATTTCTATGACTTCCCTCATTTCAGGAGCAAAAAAGGCCACTCGTGACTCGTTTCTTTTCAGCGATATCCGAAGCGATTTATATATAATTTCCGATGTTGCTATTTCTGCGCTTGGAAAATTTATGTGTCTGATCTTTTTCTCTCGCTCTTTTTCATTCTTCGACTGCTTTTCGAATAAGATTTTTGATAGGCAAATACAGTTATGGATAATGTAATTAATGTTACTCTTGTTATAATTTCTCTTATTTACAATTTTTCAGCACATTAACATCTTTCTAATATGATACCGGATTGAACATCAAACTATTAAAATTTGCTTGTCAATTTAATTTAATTTGTATTTACAGTAGTTTAATTGCGTTTATAAGTCCGAAAAACAAAATCGACGCGCAGGTCGAATGACTACAAATATGCATTTACATATATAGTATATATATAATTCACATTAAATTATTCAAAGCATTAAAAGATCTAGCTTCGAGATAGGCTTTAATATTCTTACTTGTTGCATAATTTCTCTGTTTATAATTTATCCTGAAAATATGATAGTTATGGTACAATATAATATTTTAAAGATTTTTATCATACACTTCAGTAAAATTAATCGAACTTATTACATATTTTATTGTAGTTTTATTAATGAATGAGAGAAATTTACATAAAATTCTTTGAAATACAATGTTATCCCAGGATTATCATATTTTCAGGGTAAACTCTGAGAAAGAATTCTCTCCGTGCTTTCCTCCGAAAGAAGGAAATTGCGAAAAATATTTATGAATTTTTTTCGAACATAAATATAATGCCCAAAAAGAAATGAGTCACAAAAAATCCATAAAATAATAGACTATTTCTTTTATTAATGGAATAAAAGTTCCATGTAGGTACATATCATTCTCGGCAAGCGATCGTATTTTTAATAAAAGTATGTTATTTGAATTCGATACATTTTTCGTCCGATTTGAACAATATTTGAACAGCTCTTGAGTTTTAGATATTTCATGTACGAGTTCCACGGAACGTTAATAGCCAGTTTCGTATTTCATTTAATTCGCAAATATTTTAGATTGAAATGTCATCATTTGTAAAAAAAAAACCATTTTTTTAAATTGCGACAGAGTTTCCGCCTTATTGCGACAATATTAGTCATTTTCCAAAACGCGATGTTGTTATCAAAGTATGAATTATATATGCTGTGGTATTCACAATCAATAGCTGTGTTTTCTCGTTAAATAAATGAGCTATATAGCTGGATATGAATAATAGCAATCATAATTGTACGAATGTGTACAATCTCGCTTCAATTATTACAATTCGTCATTACAATATGAGAATCATTTGAAATTATTAATATGTACATTCGGGAGGGTCTCTCTCTTTCTCTCTCTTGTGCGTAACATTTGTAATTATATGGTACAAAAGATATGTAAAATCCGCTAAGTAAAATCATATTTTACGACATTCTATAAACTAAGAAAATTACACGTAGTAGATATAAATCACTTGTATGATCATATAAAATTTTAAAGATGTCTATTAATTACGTATAATATCAAAAAACGAAATCACATCGCTGATAGAAGAATTAAATTCCATCGGGATAACTATAAATTTATTTTATCCAACGGATTACAATATACGACTGTACTAATTAAATTTTATGTATAGAAATTGTAGGTAAAGACCTTATTCACAATAGAGTTTCTTAATCCGTTTAATTAATAATATTAATACATCCGATATTAATAATTAGAGAATCGCTGTCAATCATATTTTCAATCTCAACTTGCATATAAACTGCAATTTACCTTACCGCTACAATTTTGCTTGCACTTTGCAATGCAAATCGACTCACCGCTAACACCACAGGCAATCCCTCATAAACAGGTAGAGAATGAAAATTTAGTTCCCTTTAAGTTGTAATCATGGACGTTCATATAATCCTATAAATTACATGTAAGTTTTAATATAGTATATCTAACTATCTCAAGGCGATTACCCATGCACATAGCCATCAATTGTCGCATCGTGATGACAGTGTCGACAATTATACGTCGCGTTTACGTGACATGAATTCAGTGCGTGTACTAATACAAGCTTAAGTTCAACAACTACAGCACGCAACGTCGCAAATAGCACAATAGCATGACAATGAAGCGCAGCAGGCTTGCATCGTCCTAACATTAAGCCGGCTTCAAACCGCACCAATAGAAATTACGGTTCGAATGCTTCGAGGAACCAATACTATCGGATGCCAATCTCTGTTACGCGTTCCTATCTCCTCGCCATTTCTCCTAATAGCATTCGACAATGCAAGCTTTCATTTAAGAAGCTTCCCTTACTGGCGCATCTCAATACGCAATATCGATATCAAGTATTTAGAAAGATAAATCCGTGATATTCTGCCTAAATTTATCGTTTGTATGTATATTTACTCCAGTTTTTAATTTTAGACTTCCGACTTTTATAAAAAATTATAAATATGGAAAAGAATAAATACAAAATACATTCGGAAACATAGATATAATAGAAATGCAATTATATAACTTATATAATATATAATAAATATATATAATATATAATAAATAACTTTTATAATAAATAAAATTAATTTTTTCATTTTCAATTGTCAGAAATGTAATAAGAAATAGAAAATAATTCGCTTTTCAATTTCGTTGATTCATATTTTTTAGTATCAAATTACGAAGGATACCAGGATCTAAGCTTCGAATGGAATTCGAATTGGATGTCGGATAGGAAAATTCAGTATAAAGCGTCAGAGTTGCTTATCGCAACTAAATCCATGCAATAAAATAGAAAATCAACGATGCTGAATTTGCGCTCGTTATGAGTGCAAAGTTATACGGAACTACGACGAATATATTTCATAGCTCTTGAATTTTCATGGCTGTATTAATCACGAAATTGTTATAAAACCAGTTTTATAACAAATTTCGATTGGCGAAACTCACAGTTTCGCAAATTAATGCATTTGACAACTCCTAGCTTGCCTCGGTTTTGTACATCTTGCATCAATCTACTGTACGATCACAAGATCACAATATATATATATATAAGCTGAATCACCGCTGAATATCTCTCGTTCTTTTTACTCCCATTTATTACCCGAGTAACCGTACTTCGCTTCGAATACGCCATTATACATCACGTATAATTAATACAATTAAATGCCAGTTAAAACGATCAATTCCATCGTTCAAGCGGCTTTATATGTCTTCATTCTGTGTATTTACAAATTATCTTTTCTTTCGCATCATCTTTCTTTCTCACTTTATTTAGGACGAAATTGGAAACTTTCTTTTTTATTATATTTTCATTCTCTTGTCGTTATTCTATTGTTATATACGTTTTCATTCATTAATGGAGGGATTTTTGTTGGGGGTATATATACCGTCAGGACTTTTAATATACGCATCTCTTTCTTCTCCTTTCCTTCCGACTCTTCCTTTTGTGTTATGTGTGTATAGATGTTTAAACGTACACACAACATATACACGTATACACGCACAAAAGAGAAGACGAAGTGGGCAAAGTCTACTAACGGGCGTCCCACTGCGAGGGGAACCCCGGAGGCCGGAGTTTATTAGCTCAACCCCCGGTTAGCGATGGCAGTGACGTAGTAACGCGTATAAAAAGACAAGTGTCGTCAGCTAAAAAAATTAATAAGGCATAAATACAGGAGGGTAGACCGCACGATACGTTGGCATGGCGTAATCGACACGGTAGACTGAAGGTTGTTGATTTCAACGAACGAAAGGTTAACTAAATGCCAACCGCTGCACTGGCACACAAGTCGATAAAATAATAAAACGACGATCCGAAGAAACCAGTCGTAAATGCGACGGCCTCTACTAAAATTTTCGTTTTCTACGAAGAAGAATGAGAGGTTTAGCTGATATCGCAAAAGCTGAAGGTACTTTTAATAATGAATATTATCGATATTTTTAACCAAATTCGTAGATTCGTCATCAATCACGAGCGACTCCAATCCATCACTATCAAAAAAGGTGCCCCACTGAGATCCCGTCCCCTTCCACCGCTTTAACAACATGGAACTCGGGAAACGGAAAACATATATAGGGGCGCCTCCAGCCATATAAACGAAGTGCGTTTCACTATCGCGATGGGGATAGGGGAATGAGCGGGGCCTCCTTTAGCAAGAGGAAGAGAGGAGAGAAGACGTGGGAGGGGAAGGAAGAGAGCGGCTATTTGCACACCGCGAGCGGTCAGATGACTTCGTTCATGCCACCCCTTGACGGCAGATGTCGGATGTCTCTCTGACATGGGACCGCGTCTCTCCTTTCTCGCTTGTTTTCAAAATGGCAGAAGTACAAAGTACTTAAGGGCGTGGGCCGTTCCGTCTGTTCACGCCTGACCTTTTCATCATGGGTCCAGGCGAGGGGATAGGAGCGATGGGCCTTACACATGAATCCGTAGGATCTGCCGGAGTGGGAGGAAGTCGTTTCGAAACAGTCGTCTGAACGGTCGCCTTCGGTTTGCACAATCATTTTCTTGCGGTTGTCCAAGCGCGCGATAATGAAAGGTAAACACTCGTAACGGGATTTTAAATGAGAGCTCAAGAACCGAGAAATAGAAGAGTCAAAGTCGACGAATAAGCTCGTAGAAACCAGCGGGGTTTTTAAACCAGTGTTAAAAAAAAAACGAAAGATATTTGATAAACTCAACGAGGAAAGAAAGACTGAAGAATCGTGATTATTCACGATTGACGATCCAAATATTATTCATTTATGCAACGTCGGGGAAACGAAAAAAGCTCCCGCGGGAAACAAAACCGTCCGTGACAATATCGGCCATCGGCGATGGATCAAAGTAAAATATTAACTTCGATCAAACATCGGTCGATTGGGGAAATCTGTAAACAAGAAAATTTGTATGTATTACGCGACGAAATCGCACGTCAAACAATAGAATGCGGCTCAAACAACACACGCGGCGCTAATTTAAGCCCTCTAATCGATTCGACCGTGCGGCCGCACGTGGCCGATTATTTTCGAGGGAAAACGCGCTTCGAAAACGCGCGCACAGCAACAATATCGAAAACCAATAATCAACGACAAATGTTGCCGAACACCCACCGCTACGTCGCGTCGTACCGGTCCCCTCGCCCTTGCGTGGTCCGATCTTCCAGCGATGTAGTTTACACTCGGCCTCGATTAGATTACACGGGGCAAAGCAACAGGCAGATGTGGTATTAATCCCCGACGCAATTTATCGCGCTCGCGCTGCCTGAAAGAGTAATTCGATATCGTCGACGGCGGACATCGCGCGCTCGCACCTTGGTGTTCCGTTCTCTGCGAATTCGCTATTCGCTGATAATTTATGAGAAGCTAAATGATCGGCGATTATATCGCACCGATAAGAAACGTGAGAAATGTATACACGATGCCCTCTCGGTCCGATATTGACCTTCGAGGGATAACGACGTGAGTACAATCACCTTGCCTCGGAAAAATGCGAACGCTCACGTTCCTCGAGCCGTAATCATACTACAGGTTGCCAATTAATGGTTCCAGGGTTACCACAGAAAATGAATTTTAAAATTCCCTGATTTTTCCAGCTTTTCCAGATGAAAATGGAAAATTTTCTGAGTAATAGAAAATATGTAAATTTTTACATTTAGACTCGAGGATTGTAGGAAAGCTAGTCTGTATTATTAAAAACAATGGGAAAAAAGCTTAGTAGCATAGTACAACTTTGGATGCAAATTGAAGCCAGCAAAAAATAAATTAGTTTTGGAAAAAAGAATGTAGTTATGACGAAAAAAAGGGATGAAATAAAAATACTGAATAAAATTTTAATTATTTTATTAAAATCGTTTAAAGTGCGCAAGTTTTGAACGTATTTGACTATAAACGTCAGATATAATATTTAAAAAATTATAATGATTATTTGGAATAGGAGCGGTTTCAGGGAATTGTGAGCAAATTTTGAAATACCAGACTTTTTTTACATATTCCCCAGACTTTTCCCGGTTTCCCAGGTCTGTGATAACCCTGTGTTCTATTTTAGCCAATTACGATGCAGCGAGTACAAACCAGCTGCATCGTGATTGGTTAAAATAGAACCAAGAACCGCAACCGGTAATTCGTAATGTAAGTCCGTACTTATCCACGGCTTCACGTTGAAATAAAGACGCGACACAGGTCGATATTCATGGGTTCTTATTTCAAAATCGTCTTAAGTAATGTCTTAAGATGCTAATACAGCTTTATGGCCGGTATTCATAGTCGATTCTTATTTCAAGATCGTTTTAAGTAATGTCTTAAGACATTAATGCAGCCCTCTGATTGGTTCGTGACTTCTTAAGACCGTACTTAAGACGGTTTTGAATATAAGATCTGACTATGAATACCTGCCTCTGATTGGCTTATGATAGCTTAAGACTGTACTTAAGACAGTCTTAAATATAAGAACCAACTATGAATATCGGCCGTAGACTTTGCAAACTATAACTACTATTCATTTTATGCTACAAACGTTTTGAAGCATTCTTTGATCCAATTAGTAAAATTAGTAAAATTCTTTCATCTAATTGATCAATCAAATGTTTTAAAGCATTTGTATCATTAAGTGGACAGCATTCTATGTAACATTGTCCAAAAGTGCTGCGTCAAAATTAGATATAAGTAAGACATTAATATTTGCAAAAAAACTTTTAGCCAAGACTTCCATTGCTCGAATCTGGCAAGCTATTCCTTCTTTTTTCTTTCCTTTTTATTTTCCTTTTCTCTTTTAAACGGTTTATTTCATGATAAAGTAGCAAACGAATAAATAGATCAGTTAGGAAGTTTTTTTTTTCAATATTTTGACCAAAGTAAATTGACATAAATATTGATAAGCGGTGCGGGGCTACAATGAAGCAGCAGCCGCAAAATGAGTGGAAGAAATGGAAAGAACACGAGCGAAGAGGCGGAGTGCAGCAAGAAGAATGAACGGAGAGCGAAAAGGGGGGCCCCAAGTTCGTGACCAGAATAACGTCCAAGCCTCTCTCGTACCATCGATGCATGCAAGAGCAAAAGATCCGAAACGATTCGAGCAACACGAGCACCATCCGGAGTTGGCGATTCCCGTCTGCGCAAACCGCGCGTTTGGTTACAACGATCAACGATCGCTTCTCTCACAGCGAGGCGCACCGGGAAGCCACCACGGTGAGGAGACCATCGATAAATCGCGCTTTGGGGCTATCACGTGTAGGAGAAAGCATAGATCCGCCTTGTACCGTGTGTACATTACGAGTAAAACGGATGTATAGGCGGATCTAGGATGGAAGGTAAATATTGCCCAGAAACGCGTATAAATTTGACCAAAAGCTACAAATTTGAATTCGGTAAGCTACGGATTCACCTGCAGATAATGGCAACCGTGAGAAATAGATTATTACAAACACGAAGCGAATACGAATCGGGATCCGAATGCAATTAATCGGCGAGTGAAATTTGGATACGAGGTAGACGGAGCGCTCTTTACACGGCTGTGATTAAATGCGCAGTCAATTATTCCGATCATATACGAAACATGGTTATCGTTAACGTAACGAGCACGAGCATCCTACGTTCCTCCCAGTGAATTTTCCCGCTGGGAAACAAATTCCACGGATGGTTGCTCTATACTATGTTTCAATATTCGCTTGATGAGAGTCTTTATAATCAAGCCGCAGGTCTGGAATGATTTTATTGAAGTGCCATGAGTACAGTTAATCAGTGTCCAATGTTATAATTATGCGGGACAGGCGTACGTTTTGACATGCATTTCCGACGTCTTCTCTCTCGCGTAGCGGGTTTTATATCGTTTTTGCCTGTTATAAATACGATCGCGACGCGCGTGATCGCAACGTAGAAAAGTGAGCCTCGCAGGTGCTCGCCTCAAACAGATCGGAGCGAAGTTGCGTGTAATTAAAATCTTCTTTACGGCCGTCGCCGAGCATGCGATCCAGTTTGCTCTATAATCATATTACTTCGATGTCGTAAAGCGAATCGGAAATTTCCCTTAATCTCCGAGCAGATATAACTCTCGGCCCAATATAAATCTTCATTATTGGAGAATTCAAAAAGTGAAAAAAAAAAGAAAAAGATAAAACTACGCGCATTACTGTTACTTTAAATATACATAATGTTCGTATGAGGGACCCTCATGCAAACTTAAGCATCATCATAAATAAACGTCACTAAACAAACATATTAAATAAATAGATCTTTAAATATAGACATTATATGTACAGATTTTTTTTAGCACATGAAAAATTATATGTCTACTCACAGCGCCATTTTCTATTAAAGTATTCGATGAAAAATGAGGAAACTTGAACAAATGTGTGAAATTGATATCCCCCTAAGTATACGCAGGCAATTTGATAAATATCATGGAAATCCGTACGGTTCGCCTCGGGACTTTTCTTCGCGAACGAGAAGAGGCACTTGGAGCAGGGAAAAGGAGCAGAAGGATCGAATCTGCTTCGTCACGTGGCACAGCCTAACTTGGCACTGTCGGCCCGAGTGATTTATTACTCACCTTCCCCTCGCCCCTTTAACCCTCGATATTCCGGTTGCACACAATGAAAAAGAGAGAAAGAGAAAGAAAGAGAGAGAGAGAGAGAGAGAAAGACAGAGCATGCGCTTACCTCCATCTTGCGTTTCTTAAAATTATAATGAGTTTTACTCTTACTCCCGCCTTTCACTCCTTATTTCGCGGGGAAATGTGGATTATCAAACTTAGTATTAGGCCGTAGAATTGAATTAGGTAAATTATGGGGCGTGCAAATTTCCATGCATAATTAATACACTGAAAAAAAATCTTTTCAAAGAAATATCTCTTCGCTCCTATTAAAAATAATTTTTTCTTTGGATCAATGAAAATTTCTTTGAAAATATAATATCTTATTTCTTTGAAAGTATATCTTATTTTTAAAGAAATTAGCATTAATCCAAAGAAATAATTTTTTTTAATACGAGCAAAGAGATATTTCTTTGAAATTAAGATTTTTTTTCAGTGTATTATCTATAATAATTGTATTTGCAATTTATACCGTACTTCTACATAATCTGTTTTTATCTATTTTTTACCTGTTTTATTATCTATTTTTAAAAAATATATACATTTAACTCATCGCGTAACATATTTGAAACGGTGAATGAGCTTTTCTATGATTTCAAATATCTCTGAAGTATTTCGCACAACTTTTTGCATCTGAAAGAAGGCCACTGCTTTTTTCCGTACCCAAGTTCGACTTCCTTCGGATTTCTTTTATTCATCCCTCTCCCGCAATCTCTCGATTCTCTTAGCTTTTTACCCAAGTGTTTCAATGCGGAGCAGAGCCAGCGTACGCTTTGTGTCATCTCCTCTTTCGAGTCTTGTCAAAGATCGTTCCGACATTTTCTCACATTCTCTGGCTTTATGCGCTGGTAAGCTTCAATGTGATCACGGTCCATTTTCACTCTCTGCCATCGCAAACCTCGTACAGACGCTGGGATTTTTCTATTCGATTCCATCTCTATACATTTATAATGAATTTTGCATTGAATTTTAAGAAGCGAGTGGTAAAAATGAGAAAGAAGTGGCGATGTTAATCAAAATTTTAATACGATTTGAAAAGAAATACATTAATTTTGTTTTCGCCCAAGCTAAATAATACGTAAATTATGTAAAGATAGAAGTCGTTGTTGATACAGACTCAACGAAATTCGTCAGTTATGAAATGCGAATAATCGGCACATGCAGATAGTAATTACGTAGGTAATGAAAATCTCGATAGAGCTGAATTCCAAAATCGAGCCCAATATTAATTATTTTCACATGTATGCATTCGCTAATACGTATCGATTGACATATTTTTATCAAATATTCAGTATTACCAAGACAGAGCAATTTCACAGCTATTTGAATCAAATTTTCCTAATATGATCTCGTATTTAAGTAATAACTCTCATACGCGATGCATATTGAAGATAATGTTGAGACATCGCGAGAAACACTTAATTGAGCGAGCCAGGATTAATTAACAAGACTGACGTTCAGTATGCGTAAGCGTTTAATTAGTACTATACAGACTCTTCCTCGTTGGATGGACGCTAATTAACTATAACGGTCTTTAACTTGAGTTGGAATTCGCAGTAATTAATTAGCTCTGACTGTTCCTCAATACGGATTAAATGTATACAGAAAGGGACACTCCCGTACCAATTACAGAACACATTCGACTTATCTCTCCGTCCATCTCTCTCTCTCTCTCTCTCTCTC
>NW_017297680.1:1671881-1803287 GCF_001594075.2 Trachymyrmex cornetzi | reverse complement strand
TAACCCCCCCCCCCCCCCCCTGTGCGAGTATTATACTCACACATTTGTAAATTTTAATAGGATCAAAATACAACTCGATAAAATATAATTGTAAGAAAATTTGCAGATGTAAAAGAGAAAGATAGAGAGAGAATGAGAGAGAGAGAGAGATCTTAGGTCTATTTTTTATTGCTGCACTTTCTGAACTAGTACACAGTGCAATAAGTTGAAATGAAACAAATATGCGTTTATTTCACTTCAACTTATAGTACCGGTTCAGAGTGCAGCGATGAAAAACAGACTTCTAATTTGTGCAAAAACTAAATAAACAGAGAGATAATTGTAAGTAATATCGCCGAGTTTATTTGAAGTTGTATTCCACGCGCGATATCGAAAATCGACCGAAACACTTTGTGCAATATTAATTCCAATCGCGCGCTCGCAGACCTTTCTTAATCAAATATTAATTACTGTTTTCTCGAGAGGAAAAATCGCGCAAGCAATTTCTCTAAATTGCACGTACGTCTGTCCGCGACGCGACGTTCCTCGGTTTTGTAATGAAATGAAACTTTCATGCGCGGGAGAGCGTTCAAGATAGACTCTCTCGCGTTGCCGGAGAAATCCGCAGCGGGACGGTCATTTTGATAGAGCAATTTCAACTTTCTCGAACTGCGAAACGACGATCGGCCACCGGCGTGCGAGCGCGAGAGAGGAGGAGCTGCGAGACGCGTTCTCGTAACTGGAAAGTGCAGCGACTCGATGCCCTATAATCATCAACGACTCGACGTCCAAGTTCTATACTTCGCGATACTCTATCGCGGAAATAAAGCCTCCTATAATGGAAACACAACGAAGTCCTCCACGTGTGAAGACTGTAAACCAGGGGATTGTACCTTACATTTCAAGATAACGTTTACATGGAAATTGTTTACGTATTGTTTACATGAATTTTTTCTGTGTAGACAATATAAGCAATGTAAAATACGTAAATTATGATAAAGTGGATAACAGAATACAGAAAGAAGTCATTTAAATTAATTAATTAATTAAAAATAAATTAGATTTTATGACTTTTTTTTATTAATATATCTAATTTTAATATTAATAAATAAAAATTAATAAGCGAAATATAGGAGTCTTAGACTAATGCAATGACAAAGAATATAGACTTCGATATATAGATTATTTATATGGATGACTCGTAAAACATAGTTTATATAATTTACATTGCAATATGTACATTGTTAGAAAGGAGCAATGGCAACCCAATCCCTTGAGTTAAATAACATTTTGTTACTTTTAATTTTCATATGTGTTAAAATGTAAATTATCCATTTCTGTAGTTAGTTACAAAGTAAACAAAATTCATATTAATGCACATAGGAAATAATAAACTAAGTTTGAGTTAAATTTAATATATTTTCTTAAGTTAAATTGTTTTAGCTAAATTAATATATTCAGTTGGAGTATATAGCGTCAACATATAGAAATAATTAAAAATAACTCAAATTGGATATAATTTTACATTATGAATTTAATGGCATATAGAGATAAATATAGATTATTATATTTTAAGCGTAAACGTACAACACCCTGACGCAAACCAATTGCGTATAAAAATAAATTTTGTGGCTTTGTTTTTCTGTATATTCGATGATAAAAAATATCTTTATTAGTTAACTTTTTTATTAAGATATCTTTTTGTGTAAGTGCAAACTGCTTATCAACAAGATTCGTGTGGCGAAGCGTTAAATTCCATGGATCATCGAGTCGACGATGAAGAATTATGACCAACTGCAGGCTGACAGACACGTGCTATGCGCTTGATAAATGCCAAGGTCGAGTTGAAGCTGCTCCCCGGACGATTCACAAGTCGGCCGCTACCGACGTTCCTCCCCCGTAATTGCATAGTTTATCACAAAGACTTTCTCTGCCGGCGTTTCCATCAAAGGCGGGTAACCAACCACCTGAAAACCTCAATACAAACGCCTCTGTAAATCCCACCGACCTGTCCCCCCCCACTCTCTCTCTCTCTCTTTCTCTCTCTTTTGTCATCTTTTCGGTGACTCGTGAAAGCTCGTTCCGTGAAGTAATCGGGGAATCGAGTGGTGAACAAAAGGGAGAGAGGGACCCCCTATTCGCTCGAACGACTCTTTTTCGAGGCTGGTGCCCCCGATAATCGTCGGTCCGGCTGCGAAAATATCAAATGCAAATGGCTGTCACAGACCCCCGCAATGTTTCTCGTTCTTTCTCTTTCTCTCAAATCGGTGACGTAGCCATAAATCGAATTTCTCCCTAACAAGAAGTCTGAAGGAGATGTCATAAATATTCATTTGATGCTGCGACGGCGAACGACGCCAACGTTTTAGACGACGTGCAAATCTACGCGGTGTCTACAATAGATATTCATATAGCATCAACAATGTCTCTCCTTCTCTTACCTTCGCAAAGATTACTAAATTCCTAGGGCAAGTATAGCAAATGATGTATCGTCGGTATTTGGGACATGAAAGTGGTAACGTTACCTACAGCGATACCGACAGGAATTTGCAAGTGGTGCTTGTTTAGTTTTGCTTCTTATCGGCTTACCCGAAGTTTACTTTAAGTTAAGAACTCAAAGTCAAACATATGCAAACGCATATAACTCAGCCTTAAGAATTTCTACTTAGATATACATACATGTCAGATGATATCTCATTGTTAGACAAAATTCGTATTCGTAAAGAATCGGAATGGTAATATTATAAAATATGTAATCGTTCAAGGCTTAAATTCTTTCCTAAAAGTAAAAAAAAAAAGATATTTTTAAGAATTTTTTTAAAGAAAATTATTTATTCAAACGTTTTGAACTCTTTACGCATAAAAGATATATATTTCATAAATATTTCTCAATTTCTGCATCCATATTCTGCCTTTTTTCCTACTATTATGGTTTAATCAATGATAGTCTGCGGTGATTTGTGGGAGCTGTGTGTGTGTCACTTTTATTCTATGGACCTAAAATAAAAATATCAAAGTTTGTTTTTCTCGTTGAACATTACTTTTGGTACTAAATCTCTAAAATGCCTCAAAGTATGAAAAAAACAGAATGACGGCCTGTCAAAATAGATTTTGACCGCCATTTTATTATTATCAAAACAACGTTCAACGAGAAAAACAAATTTTAATTTTCTTATTTTAGTCCTATAGAATAGAAATGCGAGTTCTCAGAAATCGCCGCAGATCATCATTGGTTGAAAACAGCAAGAGAAGGAGGAGTCTAATATATATGGACGCAAAAATCAGAGATATTCATGAAATACTTTTGTGTAAATAAAAAATTCAAGTTTAAATAGTTATCTTTAAAAAATCCTATAATAAAAATATCTTTTTTCGGCTCCTAAAAAAAATCCCCTCTTAAAATAATTAGACTTTATCGCAGATAACAGTTTTCTTACGATTTACATGAGAAGAATTTTAATTTTATATCGATAAATAATTATTGAGTAAATTTAAGAAATCAAATGTCGAGCTAGGATTTCCCTTTGTCTTCAAATTTTTTTTTTTGGAATACTATATCATTACGTGTGATCGAAGATCTTTCAAGTTAATACATAACGCGCCGAGACAAAGCTTTTATAGAACGCACGCAATGTATCTCATGGTCGTTCGACTCATACATAAACGTGTTGCTCACATTGTCAGACGTTGATACATCATCGTACAGTAACATGTATTGATATTGCAACTAACAGACAAAGAACATATATTAAACTATGGAAGTACTAACACCTTCCAGCTCGTAATTAAAAATAACTGTAACTCGAATATACAATATGAATGTCAAATATTAATTTTAAAATAATTATAAGTTGACAAAGATGGCAGTTCATTAATAAAACAAGAGTAAATAAAAAAATAGGAGATAGAAATTAAATGTAGATAGAAGGCTCTCGCTGAATTTAACTTTGCAAAATAATACTGAGAGGCTTCCATTACATTCCACGGTTTCATCGAGCTGGAAAGCTTTAATTAAATATCTCGATATTGCAGTATTACTTACCGTAAAACCGATACCCACGGTGGCCGCGAAGTTTCCTGGCTGGAATCTTCCGGTATCGAACTGGACCAATAACGAAGTCTTGCCAACCCCGCTATCACCGAGGAGGATTGTCTGCAAACACATCATGCACGCGAATGAATGCCGGATTACAAAAACTTAAACAATTTAATGGGAACGTATATTTGTTGCAAAGAAAAAAAATGAATGCAATTTATATCTCGATCACGAATCTTCAAGTTTATTTTCCAATTAATCCTTTAAAAATACGTCCTCCATTTTTCGCGGACCGCATCGTGAATTTAATATTTCTCTCTTCGGAAGTTTATTTTCCAATTAAAGCATCTTTCCGCATGTATGTCCCTCGTTTTTCGCGGACAGTCGTGAATATTTCCTCAATTGCATTTTGCATTTTAGCGAGAACAAGCAGGAATATAAAAAAAAGCTCTCACAAACGCAATTACAAGGAGCTAGTTTAGTTTTCTAACTCTAGTCAAGTTAGCGTGTCTCTCTGAGCGCAATCACGATTCTATTTTGAGATTGTTTTGTCCATTGGATACGGTACCAACGAACAAGAGAGAAATAGAGAGAGAAAGAGAGAAACAACGTGATGATAGTGCATCGGATAGTGCACCAGTCGCAATAAACCACAGCAGTCCGTGCAATCAGTAGCAATGTCGAAGTCGATTGCAGCGATAAGCGATCGAGCGTAGCGACGCATTGGAGTCCATCTTCCAGCCAATATCAATTCGCATTGACTCGAAATCGAGAAACACTTGTTTAAAACGAATCAATGCTACGGACTATCAACATTGTTTTCGACAGCAAACCAAGCGGGCATCTGTTTAAATGAACGTATTGCACTCGATATCGATATAAACTCGATTTGATATAAACGTTAAATTAAAAATACAATAGAATTTCTATAATTTGATTAGCATTAAATATTTTTCGACGGATTTAATATAAACTTCATTTACTTTATCTCATTCGAAAATGGAGATGAAGAGCAAAAATTCTGCCATGTCACTTTTTATTCATGATTTATATTACGTGTGAATATCTCAGCTAAAATATCAAAAAGTGTACGCGTTGAAAAATGAAAAATATAACAACTTGGTTATATATAATATAACAGGCAGATAATATATAATACAGGAAGAAAGAAATTTGTAGAAACGATTTCTCCCACTGTTTCGTAACTTCCGTACCCGAGCCCACCATCGTCGTCAGACAATAGTGGTTGTGGCAGGAGATTGATATGTGCGTTTCGAGTGTTCCGCGCCGCGCACGCGAGAATATCAATGCCATCGCTAAAACGGCGGGATAAAAAACGAGGGTTGCAATAACGAAGGTACGGCTGTACTATGGTACGTCGATAGTCTGACAGGTGCGCCTCTATTGTCCTAGCGATGGAGGCGTAGGATCGTTGTTCCCTTCCTCATAAAACGTCAGCGCGCGTGCAATAAGTGGTTAAATAACACAAATGTTCTCGACACCCTTGCGCATCGTCCGCTATTTTACTGCTGGTAAAAGAGAAAAAGGGACAGAGGAAAAGAGAGAAAAATGCGCCCGCGTATGCCAGATATTGAAATATAAATGTATTTTTTTTTATGGGCATACCGGTGGTGTCATTTTGGAACTTGACATTCGCTTGTCGTGTCGCGTGATTCCCTCGGATTTTTATATCACTCGTCGTGTTCAAAATTTAGAGAGCCGTTATTATTGATAGTATTCGCGTTACGCTCGGGGATAAATTCTCTCGGAGTAACCGAATAAATATACAAAGGCCGTTCCGATATACACTGCCAATACTGAAAATCTATAGTTTACGTTACATGGAAAAAAAACCAGTTTTGCATCTAAAAATTTAGCTGGACATAGATTAAAAAATAATTTTATTGGACTATCAAAATAATTATGTAAATAGAATACTCAAACATGATGAGCAATGTTGTCAAATGTTTTGACATTCTAGCAATCAATTTGAGTGTCCTATACATATCATTATTTTAATAGTCCAATAAAATTATGTTCAGATTTGTACTTAGCTAAAAGTTTAAATACTTCAGCAAAACTATTTTTTCCATAATATAATATAGATTTCAGTATTGATAGATACACGGTCAAAGTATTACAATGTAAAGCATGACATTCAACTAAATATCTTAGCCCGGATCTACAATAAGTTTTTAAACCTTAAGCCATAAGAAATGGACGAGTCATAGTCAATTATTCTCCTCGCATTCGACTGTAATTGATCAATTTCTTACGGATTAAGGCTTAAAATACGTATTGTAGATCCGGATTTAAGGATTATAAAATTATTAGAACCGTAAGAGTCTTACGTGTGTAAAAAAGAAAGATTGAACTCATAATTAATACAACTACGACTATTTTTATGTTGTTTTATGAAAACAAGAAACAAAGATTAAATACGAGACACAAACGAATAACACGATCTCAATATTCAACTTACTATAGCAGAAAAAGTTTTTTCATTTCTTGTCTTATCGGAAACTATGTCAAAGGAATTTATCGCGAAAAGTTGCGATTAGTATTCAGAAAAAGGTGCAATCACGCATAGGGTGTGCAATCACGCGCGAATGATAAATGTATGCAGAGGAGTAACGAATAAGAAATTCGAAGAGTCCCTAAAAGCTGCGAACGAGATGCTTACAATACTTCGATTCGAGCTGATTCTTAGAATCTCGCTCTTCAAATGGGCTTTTTCGGGCTGTCGAGAAGATTCTATATCGTGTCACCGTAGATTTATAATCCTCGGGCACCTCGAGGCGGTGCGGCGTCCCCTTCGCGACAGAATTTCCATTGAAAGATTCGCGGTACCCTCAGGGGATGGTCGTGACGAGTGTCAGCGAATGTGTCGGCCTCAGGGGCGGAGAAACTTAATTCACTGCCCTCCCTATCCCATCTCACTCTCTCTCTCTCTCTCTCTCTCTCGCTTCTTCCTGCGTGATTCCCCTACTCTCGTTTTTTCTCTCTTTTTCTCTTCTTCCCCTTTCTCTCTCTACTGTTGTAATCTACCTCTGTGTTCTCCCCATTTTCTCCACCCTCGGTGGAACCCCGTTGTGTCTTTGTAGATGGTTGTACCGCCGCGCGTTTCCAATTAATTGCCAGTAATCACGGTGGGTGAGCGAACGTTAAAAGCTCACTGCGAGCCAGAGAGGATTTCGGTGTGCGACAATTGCGCTGCGTGAAAACGCTTTTTAAAGATTATTATATCATGAATTGGATGGCCGGAAAATTATTTTTCTCATAAAACTCTTGAAAATTAAATTTATATAGGGTATAAACTAGTAAATGGTGTAGTAAAATCTTATATGACTCGTTAATAAAATTATTGTAATATTTTTTCACTCTCTTTGAAGATCATTATAATAAGCTAAGTGTTTATTTTATATAACTTGACGTATCGAAAATTACACAGACAATAATTGAGACAAATTAATTAGACGATAATTGGAAAATCAAAGAGATTATTAAACATTATATATAATTAATGATAATATCGTAAATCTATTGTCACGTGTATTTTCTCTTCTGAAATTTGATTCGTTAAAAAAATTTGTATTTTTAATTAATATAATTATATGGAAACACGTTTCATCGATTTCATCAAAAAAATAAATTAAAAATTAAAATTAAAGAATCCTAAAGGTATCTGATAATTTTTATAACATTTTATCGTTACATATAGCGTGTCGATGATATGAAAATTTCTATGCAAACGAGATCAGGCGAGTTTAGTTCTTCAGACAAGAATATGAGATCACAAAGACTTCATCTATCTTTATCGATGACGGCGAATTTATCAACGACCATAAAGTCTGGCTGCCGTTCACTTCTTGCAATAAACGCGTTTCTTGTAACCACCGTGGAACGCTATCGATTAACGGTCTCATGCAATCAGTCGCGATCATTGTTTCTTCGCAACTCATCAATCAATGACGATTTACGGTCGTGCTTTTCAGATTAGATAAATATATATATAATTACTTTATCGCACTTGAAAATTTATCTGTATCGCACTAATAGAATTCATCAAAGCCAAAATCAAAGATTTTCTGTCCCTTATCTTATTGGTAATGATTATTTATTTAAAAAACGAATTAATACATAATTCATGTCGCGATTTATGATTATATAAATATTAAAGAACGTGTTATATTTAACAAACTTTACATAACCAAACGATTCACCCTCTACACACTTTTGTGCTTATATAACACAAATTGAATATATACAGACAATAATACAAATATTATGTAAAAAAAAAATTAAATACATAATTTGGAAACAAATTATGAAAGTACATTCGTTAATAAAATTAACATGTATAATATATTAAAATATATGTTAAATTATAAAAAATAAATGTCAATTTAACATAAAATATTCTAATAATACGATCACATTAATGATCAAACGTGTTAAAAATTTAACGCAGAAATTTTAACAAAAAACGGTTTTAACACGAATACAAAATGATTTTCACCGTGTATAATTAAGATCGCAAGTTAAAATATCGACATAATCATCGGCTAATCCCTTTTAAGTCTATAAGTCCTTCCGGTGAGAGCGCAGGCTGTCAATTATTAATAATACCTACGGGCCCTTGGTCGAGTATATCTCGGAACAGCTCGTAACCGCGACGGAAGTGTAAAGCTGGTCGGTGTACGCGATCGGTTACGAAGCCGTCATAAAAGTGCGATCGTAAAACCGACGTACCATGAAGACAAGCCGTAAAGATTTACGAACGAGAATGTTGTAGGATTCGCAGTCCCGTCGTGATCGTCGATATTACTCGGATCCTGCAGAACGAGTCCTTCCTGCACAGTTTTCGATGAAGTGAAGGACCTGTGACCCTTGACCAAGCGTTTTCATACGCGCATACACGTGCTTCATATCGTGTTATTCGCTCAGTAAAAAGTATTTTCACGTAATATAGAAGGACAGACATACGCTTTTGCAGATTTTTATCATAAAAAAGACATAATTACATTCTTTAACAAAAAAGTTCAAGACCTGTGCGTTACTTTTTTGTTAAAGAATATATCATTATGCTTTTAATTTCTGAATTCTTTTCTAAAATACTGTTATAAAAAAGATATAATTATATAACGAATATCTTCTTTTCTAGAATACCGTTATAAAAAAAAGATGTGTTATAATTATACAATAAAAAATTCCATGCACTAAAAGAGCAATTTTACTGAAGAATTAAAAAGTTCAGCTAGATACAGATTTGAAAAATAATTTTGCTGGACCATTGAAACAATTTTAGATAGAACTGGTTGCTAGAATATCGAAACATTTTGCAGCATTGCTCATCATGCTTAAGATTCCTGCAAAATTATTTTGATGGTCCAATAAATTTTCAGATCTGTATCTAGCCAAATTTTTAGATTCTTCAGCAAAATCGCTCTCTTTCAGCATGTGTTAAATTGGAAGAACTTTTATTTTGTTTTAGAAACGCGATGCTGGTTCAAAGAATCGTAGCAATTGAAAAGGAGTTGCTCATTAACGCCATAGTACGGCATACGGGTCACGTTGCGATTTGCATGAAACGTTCGCGTGCGTTTAAATGCGTGCACGTGCGATCGCGGTGTGTGCGCGTGTGCGTGTATATATGCGTGTGCAGCAGCAGCAGTTGCGTTCGAGAACGCATGAGATATCGCGTTACGTATTTAACGGCGACGCACTCGTAAAAAAAAGAGGAAAAAAACGTGGAACAAATATTGCGCGGTGCTGGAAAAAGGCGTTAGCGGTGCTCGATAAGCACCGCTCTTTAAAAGAATGTGGACATTAAATGGACAAATAAATGTGGAAAGAAAAAGTCATCCCACGCATATTTCAGCGTGACAATATTTTACTGGGGAAATTTTCACATACACCGTTCGTGCAAAAGCTGCGGAACACGAAGTCTTCTTCATCCGATAAATGGATCGGGGGACTTGTCAACGGATAAAGATCTGTTGGCAAGATTTCTTGCACAGTTTGCGCGACGACCGGAAACCCTGCCGTGAAGGAAATGCTCACGACGGAAATTTAGAGAACACAAGAAGGAACAAAAGAAGGCTGAACGCGAAATGCGGGAATTCCAGTTGCAGAATGATTTTATGTTTCACATTCTGGCTCTGCGAAATGTACCATGAAAGAAAACACGAAGAAGTCATAGATTCGAAAGAATACTCGATACCGTATTTATACGGCAAGCAGCATATTCGCGACGAAATTTAAGAGAAAAAGAAAGAAAATATCCTTTTCATATATATGAATGTTTAGAAAATTATAAAAAAAAGTAATGATATAATCCTTATCTGAGAAATTTTACTATATCGATATTACATCGATAAAATAAATAATAAAAATTTCTTAAAGACGTATTAGGTGTATAATGTTTGCGAGAAATGACTGGAATTGAATACTTATCATATATATGTATATAAATGAATGTTACATAGGTATGAAACAGTTCAATAAGATCAATATTTATATTTAACAATGCAATTTTATCGTATAAACGAAAATGTTCTCATTTTATCTTAATTGTTTTTTAAAAACATGTCACATTTCTATCGAAATAATTTTTTATTCAGATTCTAAACCGTCAGTCAGCCAAATTTTTTGTATTTACTTTAAAACACAATATAGGAAAATCTGTATCAAAATCAGTATTAAAAATTGTATGCAATTTTTTCATAAGTTTCTCATTTCGTTAAAAAAAATGTGTAATACATATTTAAAATTCTAGTAGAACTTTTTTTTCGGAGCTAAATATAACCTCATCGATATACGATGTAGTATTACCATAATTTTTCTATTACCATGGTATTTCCATGCGCGAGCCTAAAGTTTCTTTCTTGAAGACTCGGATCATTCGCATTTTCATATCCAGCGGCTTTTAGACACGGCAGCGCCGCGCATAATGCCGCTTTTCGTGTAGTCTCGACGTCCAATGGCGCGACAAGGTCGTGTACATTCGTATGCTAATCATTGACGAGGCAGAAGGAGAAACGCACGGATGAAACAGAGGAGACGACGATTCGTGCGGCGATACGACCGATAAACGCGAGCGCGTGGGTTGCCCGAAGTGTGCGATTCGCGTTTTGCCTTGAGCATCAATGCACCACGTAGCAATGCAGTTCAACTAGATAATCAATATAATATAGCGTTAATATAGTGTGCAATGGCATGTAAATATAAAATGAATATATTTAAATGTATTCCTCATTTGAATTTAAAAGCCGAATGATAATTTTTTAATTAAAGACAAATCAATTGTAATTAAATTTATTTAGCAGTTAAATAAATCCATTATTAAAATCGCAAGTCGCGAACTTTTTTTTCCCTCGATCGCGAAACGTTGATAAAACATGGTGTTTTGCTTTTCAGACATTTAGACACATGGTGTGCACTTCACGTACTGTAAGAATTTTTCAAATTTTATGATTCTCATAAATAGAAAACCAATATCTATAAATACTTTTCTATTTTTATGAGAGAATCATAAATAGAAAAATTCCTTCAAGAAATATCTTTAGATTTCCTAAATCCGATGCATGGACGTATTAACTCTCCGCTATATGGAGGAAAAGCGAAGAGTTGTGTCGATTCGAATGTGAAAATGTGATCGATCACGTGGCGTCCGCTGTCAAAGCGATTTCGCACGCAGTTTATCCACGTGCAAGCTCGGTGCAAACTCGGTGCCTGGTTACGGTATTAAAAGCCTCAACGGTATTTTGCGATTACGAATACGAGCTGCGTGATCGTGGATCGGTTTCAGAGTACACCGCAATGAATCGAGCTATTTGCGAGTGCACGTGCAATCGCTTGGTGGTGCTCGGTGACGTCGCAACGTGACGGGAGGCAATGTGCACGCATCGCTGCACGTATATACGCACATATATGTTACACATATATACGTCTATCATAATTCAAATTTTGCGATATCATTTGCCATTCGAGTATATCATTTCTCTTTCATAAAAATTAAAGAACGATAATTCTCGTACTGCGGAATTTTCTTTTTTTTCCAAGGTTCAGATTTCCATTTGCAATTACCTTGTGGTTTAGATTTAATTTCACTTTAATTTGACGATAATATAAAAATTGTGTTTTTTCTTTAGTTATTATTAATCTCTAAACTGATAGATCTATAGAATACTCATATTTTACTATTATAAAACGATCAGTGTAGTGATTAACCATAACTAGAAAAATACAACTTTTATTATCGAGCTAAATCTAACCGCAAGTTAGAACCGCAACATGAAAAACCGGATCCGAGAAACACACAATTTTAATTTTTTTTTACACAATTAAGAAAATCATTGAGTATCCTTCTGAATGTACACGCGTAACAGAAAGATTGAGATTTGATACAACGATATTATGAATACCGTCACAAAAATAATTTTTATGAGAACCGTGCATTGTTCGTCACGCATTCTTTTACATGCTGCATGTTTCGTCGATGTACGTTTCGTTGTAGAGTTTCTCATTATTGCATAGTATAACATTTCACCTCTACAATTTGTAATCTTTATTTCGAAACATGAAACCTTTAGTATTTATACCTTCAAATCTTTTCTCAAATAACGAAAGCTTTCGGAGCAACGAGCGACTTTCATCTTGCAATTTATACAAGTCGTAATTTTATTTTAAGATTCTTAAGTTCTTGCACTTTTTAAAAAATAAGAATTACTTCTCTGGTATAATGCCATAAAATTCTTAACCCGAATAGATTCTTTGTATCTATATCTAATTGTTTCCAGCCATCGCATTCTCTTTCAAATAAAACGTAATAAGAAAGAGAAAAGATAAGAGCGAACAAAGAATCAGCAAATATAGATACAGAGTCCATTGGGGTTAAAAATTTTGGTGTTATACCAAAATTGCCTAGTCGAGTTTCATTCCTTTCTCTCAAATTCATTAATAATTAATATTTTAAGAAAAATTCTGTTCTTAAAAAATTGTTACAGCAACTACATCTTCGTTCAGCGTACGGGCATCATGTTTGTGACATAATTCTTGCCAAGTCGCTATAGTAGAGAAAGAGGACAATTTCTCGTTTTATTTTACCCCTTCAAATATTACATAGCGCCTCGTATATAACAGTACCAGGTGCTGGCGACGCAAGTTCCTCTTCCTCCTTCGTCGGCGAGAAATCTCACGAGTAGACAACGCCATGCGCGATAAAAATAACTCGAGCCGCATCGTCGCGGTCGTCGAGCGCTTGTTTAATAGAGGCTCGCTGTTCTTCGGTGCAACAGCTGCGGGTGGTTAGATTATTACCGAACGGGATTGAATCAGTCAAGCACAAAATGAACTTCAAGTCCGAGTGCGATCGAAAATACCGCCACGCGCGTTTCTTGCAAATGAAACAAACTCGACGCCATCAAAGGAAAGAGAAAGAAGTAGGGAGACGCGATTTACAAAGTTTGAAATTACATTAAACATGCGCGCACTATTAAAGAGCTAATTTGTCCTCTCTTTGAAGACAAGATCAAAAACAGGAGCGATGTTTATTTTCTATGAATTGACGAGAGAGAGAAATGGTAATTTGATTCTTTTATTCAAAACTACAGGAAATATTTGTCGTAAACAAATCCACTGTTATGGTTACGATTATGGTAGGACGTGTCATGAATATGTTTATTATTTCTTGTGTAGTCTGCGCAATTCTTCTCGAATAATTTATCAATTACCAAGCTTCGCGGCTCAGTAAACCCAGTCGGAACGTTGAATATTAATTTGCCTAAAATTCATTCAATATTTCCAATATTCACCGATAAAAATGTAACAATTGAACGCTTACTGTACTTTTTCCAAGAAAGTTTACTGCTGCAAATCTACTTCCTGTAAAATGTTTATCTTATTTTAACTTTTGTGGATGCAAAAGAGAAACTTTTTTTAGAAACCTTGCGGGATTTACTTTTATATAATTTTCTTCCAATATATTTTCAAAGAAACTTTTTATCTTTCTAGGCAATTTTTAGAGAAATTTTAAAGCTACCAATTAAAAATTCAGAGTTACTTTTATCCGAGTTCTTTTTCAAAATTTATTACAGTTGCAGTTCTGCAAACAAAGAAAATCAGTGAGCGATAATAGAAGATATTCCAGTCTTTGTTCTGCACAGTTTAGCCATTAATTTATAAGATATAAATGCGTGTGAGTAAAACGATATCATAATTCTTTCTTACCAAGTTCCTTCTTAGCAATGTATGTGAAATAATAAATTATTCTATTTTCTATTTATTAAATAATTCTGTATCAAAGAATTAATTTTTAAAATTATTGCACAAAAAATGTAAAAAAACAAAAGACAATAACGAATACAAGCACAAGGAGAGAATTTTTTCTTAGAGTTTACCCTGAAAATATGATAGTCGTGTGACAACATTGTATTATTTCAAAAAATTTTAATGTAAATCTCTCTCATTCATTAATAAAATTACAATAAAGTATAAGATAAGTTTAATTAATTTTACTGAAGTGCATGATAAAAATCTTTAAAATATTGTATTGTACCACACTATCATATATTTTCGGGGTAAATTTTAAAACAAAGTTCTCTCCGTGCAACATTTTCCACGACTCAATTTGACGTTCTTACGAAACGAAACTAATCATGTTTGCTCAATATATTTCTTGTTTAAACGAAATTCCATTTCACTGTTCACATTTTCCTTATACATCTTTGTCAACCAAAAAGTCATCCATTATAGTCATATTCTCCGATAAAAAGTATTATCAATATCTTAGAAAAACGTACAATTTTCTGATAAACATTCCGAAGATTCCAAGTATGAATCAAATGACACTTACAAGAAATTTTATTATATCGTATTATCATCGAGGTCATCGTCTCTGGATTACTATAATCGCGGTTGTATCTACAAGCGTGAGTCCTCTTATCGAGGAATCCGTCGCGCCGTTTCCGGGACGCAATACGTACGATCGTCACGACCAACACGAGATCTAACGAGCAAACGCGGTTCCATACGCGGAAAGATCGCTCATCTCCCTTGCGGCAACCGTAAAACCGCGAAGGACGTTGCAATTTCTCGCGGTGGATGTGGTCGTAGCCGCTTCATTCTCCTCTTTCCACTGTCATTTTTGTCGTACGTCTCGCTCTCAACAGCGTATTAACAACACTAATAAAAAAATATGCGCGTTCTTGGATAAAAACTCTTTTGTGAGTTTTTCGAGACTGTCTAAAAGACTGCATCATCTTACACAAATAAAATCAATTCCATATTTTCGTTAAATTTAAGCGAAATTTCAATAATCTCGTTGAGGTAATATTTTTTACAATAAGTTCTTTAAGAACACCATTATTAAAATTGACGATCAATGTAAGTGATGTTATTTCCAACTTCAGTTTACGATTGCGTTTCAAGTTCGGCAAACCGAATTGGCGAACCTAAGAATTAAAAACATATTTATAGCGTTAAAAACATTTGCAAAATTCGTTTCGATTAAAAATAAAATTCTTTTTCTTATTTGATAAAATTCAAGATGCGATTTTATCTTCGAACAGAAAATTGTGCGGATGAGCCTCTCGATTTAAAAAAAAAAAAAAAACGATTTTGCACTTTTTCATTGGCGACATCACGGAGAATCATGGACCAAGAGTAAAACCGGAAATCGACTGACGAGATAGCTCACCCCACGAACGGAATGCTTCGATGTCTACGTGTACATCGCTGTTGGTCTCACCGCTTCGTCCTCCCGCCGTCTTTCTGCATTACCACACGGCCGCTAACTCAATTGGTATGCGACTGCGCGAGCCCGCCAGATGCACAACCGCCGTTGAGGTCAGTGTGCGGTGCGTTGTCTAGCCGAGTTTCAACCGAGCGTGCATGCTGTATTGTAAAAAGAGAGGAAAAAAAAAATGCACGCATCTCGCCAGCGAGTCTCGGAAAATCAATCCCGACTCCACCAATCATTTGAGACTGACGGTTCAAATTTTCGCATGTATCATGGAAACTGTCCGAATATATACGAGAGAGTATATATATATATATATATATGCAAAATTTTCACTAAACAATACGTCTCTGTCGGACTTATCAGAACGTGCGCGGTTGAGTAGTATAATCGAGGCCGTTGAACGCAGAACAAGATGAAAGGCACGTGGGTGGGAAAAGAGGAGAAAGGCTACGCAGTTCTCTTCCCTTAATACGATATTTATCTTCCCCTTCTCAGAGAGAATCTGCAAAAATCAAGTTGGTTGCTGCGCGGGGTCTTCAATTATCCTTTATAGGCGGTACGAAGTGAGTACTGACGAGGTGCCCGGACGGCCGAAGAAAGTGCAAGGCAAGAACCGGCTCGAGAGATGGTAGACCCCCTACCGGTTTTACTTGGTCCCCCTGTGTAGTAGCTTATTCAAGCCCGCCGCCCCTCTCTGGCTTCCCCTCCCGCCGCTCCTCCGTCCCACGTTGAGTAGTCACGAAGAGAGAACCCTCTCCTTAATTGCAGCGGGACGACCGGGAAAAAAAATGCTCGATGGCTTCTGGGTTCTACTTTATTGCGCGTTGACTCTCGCATACGGCTCGAAGCATAAAATTAAATGTCACGCGCGGAAAAGTGCAACGGAGGCCCCGATCGCGTCCTATATTTAGCGCTCGAAGCGTTATCGCTCCCGGTCGATCTGAGCTGAAACTGATCGAGAATTCAGACCCCATAGATCTAGAGTTTGTCTCTGGCAAAATATTGGTCCTGTATTATGTGATACATCGCATACAATTATTAATTATCAATAAGGATTGTCAAGGACGATCCAAATTAGCCATTCAAAATATTAAGCATCTTGGTGTTACAATTGTCAAGATAATTAAGAATTTACTATTATAATATATTAGAAATATGTTTAACATTTGCCTTTTTCTTTACCACGATGTATATTGATATGTTCCCTTGTTATCGCGCAGTTATTGCGTTCCGTTTAACTTCACACTTGCATTCGCATATATCGTTCATATATGAAAATTAGGCGAAAGGAAAAATTGTTAAATATATCCGAAGACTGTAGCTTTAAAGAATAGTAAAATTGAATATGTAGAAATATATCCATAATTGAGAAAAATAATTGTTTTCGTGGACGATCAGATCTATAAGACAAAGCTTAAGACGCTACAGGTGTTATCTAACGCGCGTTATCCGCTAATCGCGTTCCACCGGATGCGAATGAAGACGACGAAGGAGCAGATAAGAAGGCGGCGAAGACAGAGGAATCTTACGAGCTGGAAGCTCGCGACGCGCTCGCACGCTCGCGAACGAGGCAAAGAGAAGGACGTGATGAAGCGAAGAAAAAGACGGAAGAGACCGGGAGAGAGAAGCCGCGAGGAGCGAACAGGAGCGAAGAAGAGAACGAAGACGCAAAATGAAGGACGGGGGAATCGTCTCGGGGGCCGTACCACGGCTACACCACGGACCTCTGGCATTCCCGATCATTATTCCACGGGTTTGCCGAGGGAGAGGAGGACGGCTTCAGGCTTGTCCTTGGCACGGAAGGCAAGGTTAATCCCATTGCATCTCGGAAGCGTGGTGATCTACCGATCGACGACGAGTTGCTTTGCTGCCGAATTGCGCGTATTTGGTATCAACTCAAGATATGATTCATCATGAAAGAAACTTCGTAAAAAGACGAGGAGCTTCTTATTTAATATATTTGTAGTTGAAAGTCATTCTCTTTGAATTAATACACAAAAGAATGAAGAATGCTAACAATAATACTCTTTAAAGTCTTTGGAGTGGAATCTCACTCTAAAGAGTGAAAATTAAGCCAATCTTGATCGACGACGAGTTGGTTTGCTGCCGAATTGCGCGTATTTGGTACCAACTCAAGATATGATTTATCACGAAAGAAATTTCGTAAAAAGACAAGGAGCTTCTTATTTAATATATTTGTAGTTGAAAGTCATTCTCTTTGAATTAATACACAAAAGAATGAAAAATGCTAACAATAAAGTCTTTGGAGTGGAATCTCACTCTAAAGAGTGAAAATTGAGCCAGTCTTGATAAAGAGTTGCTCAATTTTCCATCTTTAAGGCCGGTATTCATAGTCAGTTCTTATCTTATTCAAAATCGTTTTCAGTTCAGCATTGAGGTGTCACGAACCAATTAGAGAGCCGCATTAGCGTCTTAAGACGTTACTTAAGACGGTCCTGAAATAAGAACAGACTATGAATACCGGTCTAAGAATGAGATTTCATTCTTCGAAGTGAGATTTACTTTAAAAGGTTTAAAGAGTAGGTAAGCGACGTACCTTGTGCGCAAAATTATCATCTCTCTCCTGATCCTTCTTCAAAGCGCTTCTTACGCTATCGAAGTCGCTCGTTGTCTTAAAAGTCGTGCTGTAATTGTTACTCAGTACCTCGGCAGGTGGCTTATAATCGCGGTATCCGGTAGGTGAGGGTGTCTTCTCGAAGGATCGCTCTACAGTTGCGGGCGTGAGGCCTCCGGAAATGACATTCGTGACAGTGGAAGAGCGATCGTCGTCCATTTCGAATACGTCGTCGCTCATGCTATCCTCGGTTGTCAAAAACTGCGAATCATAAAACGCAAAAACATCTTTGAACATTTCTGAATGTGTTTAACGTCACTGACTAACATAAATATGTAGTTTAAACATAAAATTTATTAATTTATTTTATTTTTAATAAATTATTTGTAAAAAAAATATATTTAATTCACAGAAAAAAGTCACATTATCATTAATGCCTAAAATTTACCAATTAATTAATTAATGTACAACTTTAAGGAATAGGAATAATATTTAGTTTTTTTTTCCCCCCCCCCCCTAATAGAGAGAGAGAGAGAGAGTATTCAATTCTCACAAAAGTTCTTCAAACGGCTGATCGAGAAAATCCAATTCGCTATTTTACTGTGATTACAATCCCTTTGATCGTTTTCGAGTGTCGTGTACAGGTCGCGAAGAAATCGTTCGCGGTCTTTCTACCTACAGTAACTTTCCGCGAAACGAGTGCCGCTTGTCGCATTATCGAAGCCTACCGGAGAAACCAGTTCGGTGGATGCTCTCCGTAAATGCCATTGCCGCGCAGCGAATGCTGAAATAACTGTCCTTCGATCGACCGACATCTCCATCTCCGAAGAACGTGCCGTAACGTCACGGCCTTGTGTAGTACTTAAAGCCAATTAGTAGTTAGTCCCCGACAGCTCCGATATAGAGGCTAGATCACTACATGGTCGCGTGCGATCATAAAACGACATGAAGATGGGTACCTGAACCCTTTATGGAGTCACGAATCCCCTCACTAACTCTCGTATAACGTCGTGGAGTCAATCACAGACGAAAATTGTCATGTGACAACTTTTAACTCGTTGAAGTATTTGACATATTCAAAGTACAATAAGGTAAAAGACTCGTAAACGTGTTCATGACGTCTTAGTCATAACGTCGGCAACGTCTCTTGAAATTGAAAGGGCTCGCGTGGAATCGATAAATTTACATGGTGGAAAGCAACTGGCATACATGATTTATGGTTCGCACTGTTCCCTGCGAAGAGGCACCGAAGAAGTCCGATATAATCTCCCGGGTAGCCAGCTCCCCGCTGAATATTTTAGCGGATACACTCCATGAAGGTTACTTTAGCGACGTCTGACTACTTCGATTCTTCACGTCGCGCGCCTTAATGGCCTTTATCGATAGCACGTACAAATGATAGCGAAGCAGTAGTTTACTATTATCATCGTTACATTAGTTCTCGTATTTCGATTAGCATCATGAATTTAACATCTCCTTAATTATTTTATATTGCGATATATTTTATATGAAAGTAAAAATATATTTTGTCATTCTCTGTGTGTTCTTTATTTTATTCTATATATAAAATCGTACATATTTTGTATATGTACCCCATGTACAAAATTTTTCCCCTATTTTTCCCGATCCCTTTTTCCCTCTTACTTTCTATATGTATAATATTGATGTTGTGGAGTTGTGCACTGATTTCGTAATTTGAATTAATTTATACTTTATGCTACAGTTAAATCACGTAACAGTATGATGGGATAAAGTAACTGGAATGTTATGGTAATGAATACCCGCATTGTCCCAACATCGCTTCCCTTCCGAAATAATTGCCTTCCATTTCACTTTACCCCAATGTTAGACCGCCCTTCATTAATCCCATCCCTGAGTCACGTGACGTGCAACTTTTATTGTGCGAAATCAGTTTAAACACCAAACAGATTTGCCTTCATATATGCAATAATACGTTACCATATAAAAAATATATTTATAAATTATAATAAATGATTTATTAAGACCGTATATATAAATGCACAAGTAAGAATATTAAAGCCTATAACAATTGAATTTATAAATTATACTGTTGGAAAAAAAAAACACCGTATATATAAATGCACAAGTAAGAATATTAAAGCCTATAACAATTGAATTTATAAATTATACTGTTGGAAAAAAAAACACGAAAACGAGATTAATCATTTTCCGTAGTTTTTTGGAATTTTTTGGAGATGCTGAATACAAATCCAGTTTCCAAATTGCTTTCTCACGTCACAATTTTGAAAACTGGATTCGTATTCAGCGTTCAAAGATCTAAAAAAAAGAAAGACTACTTTTGTTTCGATCAGAAATTATAGTTATTTTTTATTTAACAGTATTATCAATAGTATTAGAATAAACGCATTTGTGCGCGTAGATATCGATTCGGAAAAGCAATTCTGTTAATGGATGACCGAGATACGAAATAGTCTGTTTCGATGTGTATAAAGAGCAAGAACCGATGAAGCAAAAAAAGGAGATGGAAATTACAGCTTTAGAAGTGCACTATTGATCGAGCCAGACGATTAATCGAACACGATCGATGGTGACCTGTGTACGACTACCGGACTCTTGGGATACTTGTTGCACCGGTTCTCCACGCTCATTACTCAACTGACGGTTGCCCATATACCGGTGATAAAGTCGGCAGCGATAATTGGGTTGCGAAAGCACCGTCGCGATACCACGACACCTCGGCACCTCGCGTGGTCGATCGATTCTCCCAAGAATAAATTCACAGTTACAAACTGGATCAAGTGTTTTAAAATTTTCAAGCTTTTGATACAGTAAAAAAAAAACATTTGAAAAAGTTTTAATACATAATATCAAAACAAATCTTTACAATTTTTATATCATTTAAAAATCCAAATATTCGTAAAATAGTGGACTTTTCATGAATTTCTTATATTTGTAATACTTATTCAATTGCGCAAGACACTGTACATTAAGGATACATGTACTTACATTAACTGACGCCGAAGCGGGAACAGTAATTGTGTTTGGACCATCACGATCACCAGCACCACCTCTCATCGTGCTCTTCTAAACACGTCTCTCATTAGATAACTGCAAACAACAAAATGCTATCCGTTAGTATATTCTATTGAATTAATGAATAAAGATAAACGGCGTTATAAGAAATTATAATGTAAAACTGTGCACAAATTGAAAAAATATTCTCTTCCAAAAATAATACAAGAAGCATACAGTTACACGCAGAATGTTTTTTGCGAACGTCACATATTTAAAATTCTTACGTTAACAATACATAATCATAAACGTTTCAGCCCATATCAGGCCATCTTCAGTATGCAGTATAAATAATTTATCAATAATTCGTAGCCATAAAAGTAAAGGAATTAAAATAAACAATTAAAATAGTTCGTTGTAGTCTACGCTTATGTAAGTTGTCAAAAATAATTTGCCTCTGTTAGTCCTAATGAGAGATTTATTGAAATGACAGTAAAATAATTTTTCATAGAGCTTTCGATAATCAAAATAATATTACAATAAATCGGACAAATTAGAGCTAATACATGATTATTTGTCTTTTATATAAAAATTTTCCTTTTCTATTTATTCATACAATAATTGATCGACGTTTCGGCTGCTCTTTACAGTCATCTTCAGTATTTCTGACGCTGACGTGGGCACGTGTCTAACGACTATCTTAGAATTATATAATTTTCACTGAAAATTTTTATAACGGAGTGGAGGAGCAATTTCTAAAAACCGTACTTAACAATTTTGACAGTGATTAAGAAGAGCTGTGCTCATAATTCAATAAGAAATCACTCAAGATTTTTTGGAAATGCACTGGCATTTATTTATTTATTTATCGAGAATAATTGGACTTATAGATTTATGTTGGATTACTCTGAAGATGGCTGTAAAGAGCAGCCGAAACGTTGATCAATTATTGTATATTGTATGAATAAATAGAAAAGGAAAATTTTGTATAAAAGACACAAATAAGAACCGTGTCTGATCTCTAATTTGCTCGATTTATTGTAATATTATTTATTGTAACGTTGTATAAAACACCACACAAATTTCCAGATTCTAATTGAGAGTAAAATATCCATTTTTTAAATATTCTCTTCCCCGTAATATTTCAAAAATAAAATATAATTGCTCAATTACTGTCATAAATATTTCAAGCATTTTATTATAACATATTAAAAAAAAAATCAGATTTTATCTCTCAATCCCTGCATAAGTCTCTCTTCTACGAGAAATTTATACAAAGGCGTTATCATAGTTCTAGGCGACCGATTCTATAGTTCGAGTGTAAATTTACTCGAAGGGTGCGAGTTTGCTTCACAAGATCAAAGTTCGACTAGAGAGATATATATATACCGCGATGGAGTCATCGCATCAATTCCGGTCCCGGTCGAGGAAAATCGAGGAACCGCACTCTGCAAAGCTCTGCCTAAATTCGATGAGTGATTCTATCCATTCAATTTCAACCCTCCTTCGGCTCACAGTCACGCAACATGCGCGCATTTTCACGCAACATTACAATAAGCGTACGTGAGGACATCTCTCTGTCTCTCATTCTATCGATACTCCATCAGTACGATGTCATTTCTCTTTCGGAAGCACAGCTTTTCCTCTCGCTTCTTCTCTCTTTCTTCCCTTTCATCATCACGTTTTACAGCTTAACGCGCTCTATGTTTCTTACGCTCGTTCTATGCCACCTCGTTCTCTCCCTTCCCCAACAACACGTGTGCTTTCTCATCGTCCTTTTCTCCCCAACCATCGTCGAACTTCACATGCAATCACGCACGCATCATCTTCACACACTCGTACATATACGCTACACGCACGTAAAACGTCCCGCGTGTGACATTCTATCCCTCTCAGGTGCACACACTTAGCCTAACCACATTCAAGTGTCGTTCGTCACACGCCCGACACGGGACTACTTTTCCATCCTTTCTCACTCACTCTTTCATCCGTAACATCTTCACGCTTCGCTTCATCGTTTGTCTCCCGCGCTCTCTCGCTCTCACTTGCGCCATCACGGTTCTTCAGCCTCTTTGTCACGCGCACGATCAGAGAGACCGGAACGCTGTTCATCTCTGTCATATCTCTCTCTCTATCTCTCGATGTGGCCTACCCACCGCAATAAGTTCCACCCGCCCACGTTACCTTTCACGCACTTCTCGCCGGCCGATCATCCGTTGCGGATCGGGAAGCAGGCGATTCGCTTATCTCGCCGCTCGATCTTTCGACGACCAACTCGATCGGCTGACTGACTGTCCGAAAAAGGGAGACAAAGGAGCACTTTTATTTCCTTTGCCGAGACCAGTCGGATATAATGCCGCTGGGATATCTAATAATAATTATGCACACGTAATTGTAAATTTGCAGATTAAAATTGAAAGCTCAAAATTGAGAGCAATTCGCCATACTTTTCAGACTCATAAGGCAATCTTTTTACAATTTTTTTTTTTAAATCTTTTCTCTGGAATAATATATCAATTCTTCTTAAATTGTAAAATTTTTTATCGATTTCAGCTTAAATTAAGCCTCTTGAATCGTCATAAAGTAACAGGACTGACTCGACAAATACGGAGCAACCAAGATCGGAGCAAAAAGCGGCTTTTCTAGTAGAATGCATCGTTGATTTTCTAGGGAAATTATTTGCCCTTGAAGTCGGTACTCAGTATGCTTTCTCGGTCGCCTGATTTCTTCTCCGATTTTCGCAGCCAGTCGAGCGAAACGTACTCATGGCCGGAAACATTAGTAGAATCACGCTTGAGGGACAAAGGATGTCATTATTTTATTCGATAAAGTTATTGATATGGTTTGTGAAGACGTTCGCGCAAAATAGATTTTATTACATCGTTGGTTTAATATTCATTGATCAATCAATACATTAGTAATCGATAATAAAGAATTAAATGCTTCAGATTTTTGACAATTTTAATAAATATGATATTTTTTTTTATTACCCACCTCACGTTCTAAGAGTGAATACTTATTGAAATATTAACCCCCAATTGACTATGAAAATACACCTAAATTTTAAACATCCCCTTTAAAGTACAGAACAAACATTTACTTTAAGGATTGATGGAGAAAGAGTCAAAATTTTTTTATCTACAATTTAGGACAATGTTCATAATACTAATCGTAGAAATTTACAATCGTCTAAAAATTTTCGTTTTAAACCAAACGCTATAATTTAAAGTTCACGTAAAATAATACGCTAAAAAAGTCTCAGAAATTTTTAAAATACATTCATCACGCGTCATAATTTTTTAAGCGTAGTCAAATACGATAACTGTAAAAAAAAATCATTATGTTACAAAAAGACGATTTTCTAGATGTTTTTAAATTCTATAAACAGTTTTTAACGTCGTGTATAATTTTTTCATATTTTTATTAATTGACAGTGATTTCCAGCAGACCTCCTCGTTTATTTCCTCAATCGATTCCCGCATCGCATTGGCAAAACCGCCACGCACGAATACAACGGGACCGTGCACTTGGGCTTCGCGGAATCGCGCCGGCGCCGATGCCGTATCTCGTGCTACGAAATCACATCGAGAATTTGATTGCACGATGCTCGCGCGCTGGCCTTAATGAGAGCGAACCTCCGATCGAGTAAACCTAAAGGCCATCGGGGTCCGTCGCGTCGCGTCGGATGGTCGGATCGTTCAGGTCCTCGCGGCACGATCGCGCGCACCATAAAAGCGCTCTTTCTATATTTAGCTACGGCTTCGTATATATTCCCCACCTACATCGCCGCCCTCTCATTTGTTTTACGAGTCCGCGCGCCACGCTTTCATTATGTTTACACACGCCCCGCGAAATTGTCGCGCGACGCAAATTACTAGACCAGTTTATCGATCGCGTTATAAATGATTACGCAACAGCCGCTTGTCCAAACATCCACAGGACTATCCTTTTCTCGATAGCTGGCCGCGAAATCGTGGCCTTAAAGCCATCACACGTAAAAACGTTTTAATTGTAATCGTAAGATCGTACGAGCATATCGATCGATTATGATCGAATGTTTTAAAATGCAAGGTTAGGTATATAATGCTAAATTACAAAGTTAAAAGTTAAGTTAAAAAGTTAAAAAGTTAATTTTCAAACTTCATTCAGTTACATTTTAAACTCTTAACTTTGTAACTTTATATAGTTATATTTTGTCGATAACTATTAATTTTTAATTTGATTTTTTGAAAGTTAACATCTGGGTAGTTGGCGTTATACAGATCCCATACTCGGATTATATGTTTATACATTCCGTCAGAAATGTATTTTTCTAATTTTAAATAATTTCAAATATTTCAATTACGTTTACACAAAGAATAAAAAAGTTTGAAAGCGAACCGTCGTTGTGACCTAAAATCACGGTTTACTCGAAAAATACAGAAGTGCAATTTACTGCTTTATAGGGATTATTTTTTGATATCCCAGAATAATCACGCAAAAGTTGATCAAAATCCGTAAACTACATGTGAGTCTCTTTGTTAATTAAAAAAGTTAACTTTTTAACTTAGTTTTTTAATTTAATTTAAAAAAAAGTTTACTTGAAATCATGAACTAAAATAAATTTAACTTTTAACTGTTCAATTACTTTTTTTTCAACAAACTTAACTTTTAATCAAATTAATGTCAGTATGAATTAACTTTTATCTCAACTAAGTTAAATTTTCAAGACTGTTAACTTTAACTAAACTTAGTTTTAAAAAAAAAAAGTTAACTTACCCAACCATGCTAAAATGTATAAATAATCGATTTATTTACAGCTTTGCGGTTATTCCACCGCACATCGCAATCAACCATTGAAAGTTCCTCTTTTTCGCGAAATGGAAGGAAAGGAAGGATTCTGATTGGTTGATTCTCTTATGCATTACGCGTTATGCAAAAGTCTGTGCTGCGGCCTTACGACTAAAATTTTGTTACGTGATGGCCTTTAGATATTGATTTATCCGCGTGTACGATCCGCCACGTGTGCGGCGTGTAGGTTATCGCGATCGGATACGAAATTAACGATGGCATGTAACATCTCTGGGAACGAGAGATCGCATCGAGTCCTATTGTTATCGTCATTTCGAAGTCACGTCTACGACCTCGCGCAGCGCACTCGCGATCGGTGCTTTCTAATCTGCATCTGTACGATGTGGTCGTAGATCGCGGCTTTTAACCGCAAATTCTGTCGGCATAATAAATTATTTCTTATTCACTATCTAGCAGTCTAGTTACCAGCCCGCAGGGGGAATTCCCTGCGATTAATCCTGTACAGAACCGTGATTAATGAAACAAGGAAGTGAAGGAAGTAATCGTAATCGTTACAAGCGATAATTACTCTTCAAAGAGGCTATTGAAGCACTAGAAAGAGCGGCATTATTATTAATGAATTTTTGGTAAAACAATAAGTTTTTTACTATTTTAAGATGCTTATTAGTAGCGCCATTATTAAATTAATAATTTAATTTATGATATATGTTATTTCAGCATTTATGATTGCGTTTCAAGTCCGACAATAATCGATAGTTTATATAACTGGAATGTATTAAAAATTTATATATAAAAAATATTATTAGGCACCAAAATATTTAATTTCATCGTATTTGGCCCTTCTTTACTTATTTGATTTAATCACGGTCTATCTTATATTGCATTAATTTTGTTTAATTGATTATTAATTTTATTCCTATATAAATATTTGTTTATTTTACATTTATTTAAACGAGAAAAGTAAAACTACGTTGTAAAGAATAGAAACTCGGTCAAACGCCTGAACTGGAGTTATGAATGCTCGACTACTTGTTACACTTTTCGCCGCGCATGCGCATTGTCGGAAACAATCACATTTACAAAATATAACGTTCTTCACATTTTGTTGCTCTCTTTTGTCTTATTGTTATGAATGATGATTTGAAAAACTTCACTAAAGTCCAATTAAGCTATAAAAAGTATTAAAAGAAAATTAGAACAAGGGAAAGAATTATAATTGATACTTAAAGACATTTTAGATACTTAAATTATGGAATAATTAAATCGTAGAATATTAAATTATAAAAAATTAAATGTAAATAGTAAATATTGTAAATTAAGCTCGCTCAGCCTTCGTTATTTCTACGCTACTGCCGAGGAGATGTGCCGTGGGTATAGGCGGTGACTTTGAAATAGCGTTTCGATATTGATTAAATGCCATTACGAAAGTCTATGTTCGTCCCTATGTGCGTGTTGTTCCATCGACAGTGGACGCCAAGGTCACGTATTAACATTACGTACTTCTATTTCCAGTAATACGTGCGTGCACATGATAGCATTACGTGGCAAACAGCGCGGAGATTAAATCTCGCCTGAACTAACGCTATCGCGCGGAATGCATCTTCGCCGGATATTTCTGTCGGGAAATTACCCCGAAGTTACTGCCGGATACCATCAGCCGTGCGCTGATCCCTGACGAAATCGATCACAGAGATATCTCATTTACGGCATCGGAATGTTTCTCAAGGAATAAAAGCGAGCATAAGATTGCTGACAGCTGTTCGCGAGTTTTGAAAGCACGACGCGCCAAGAAATTCATTTAAATCGTGTTAAGAAATTTCATCCAGAGATATATATATTTAGGTGTTATCTTTATTATTCACTAAACGTTAAACAAGAATAAAATAATAACTGAGTGCATCCAGATACTTGAACGCAATCCCAATAGGAGAAACGTGAAGGATGACATCGCACACGATTGAATTAATCCGTAATTATTCTAATTGACCCTACCTTCAATGGAGCTGCAACCCCTACTGGCGCGCGCTGTTGGAGTTTCGCTGCGGCAACGCGCACGCACCACCCAATCGGAAATCGCACGTTGACACACCTATACGAAGAGCGGAGTCCTCTCACCGCAAAGCCTACGCTCGCGCTTACCTTTAGCTCGCCGCTACGCCGTTTCCCCGATAACGCGACTCCACTCTGGCCGATAACGCGGCAGTGACGCAACGACGGAGACACACTCACCTTCCACCAGCGTGCGGTAGGTCGACCCACTTTTCTCATGAACGGCCGACGAAACGACAGGCGAAACACGGGAACCTCCGGGCTTCCACGTACTCCTTTATCGATCACGCCGTGTATTTACGTCGTTACGCTGCCCTCGACCAAATAAATCCCGTATCTCGTCCCGTGGACCCGAATGGTTCTGATGCAGTGTACGGTGTTACGTCGACGCGGTGTTACGTTCGCGACGCTCAGAGGGATAAGGGTGGTCTCCACCCCTCGAGACTTAAGAATAAGCTTCGTCGCGACGGTGTTCGTCGTCGTCACGTGACAACACACAGGCCTGACCGACGCACACTCGCGGCAGTCATGGTCGTCGCGCAGCTGTTTGACGGCAGACAGCGCAATGGAACGAGGTGGAGCACCGATGATTGTATCTACGGGTCGCGCACGCGAGGGTGATGCGAGTTTCCGCGAGATGTATTCCTACGGGGTGCAAAGAGCATGAAAGACGACGAAAGGGCGCGCGCGCGCGCGCCCCCCGATGCGTGTGTACGTGTGTGCACGAGAAGAGAGAACGAGGGCGCACGCAAGCGCAGCCCGCAGCGTCATCGTCGTCTACGTTCGTAGTGTTGTTGTCGACTCGTTACCTCGATTCGATATCGCGTACTTCTCTCTCTCTCTCTCTCTCTCTCTCTCTCTCTCTCTCTCTCTCTCTCTAGCACGCCTGTCGTTACGTCATCGCGTATACATGTTGCGTTACCGAATGCGTGCGCGCACGTGGTCAGGCACGTAGTGATGATTTTTTGATTCTTAGAATTAGAAAAAGATAAACGGCAAGGTAAGCCAAGATTAGAGTTAATATTACATTGGCTTCGTCCAGCAGAGAAAACTAATCAGCGCTTAATGATTCTTTAATACGATTGATTTCTACACTTAGATTTAGCGAAGGAACTGAGACAAGAACCAATCATGTTAAAGAATCATTAAACGCTAACTGATTAATTTTCTCTGCTGAACGCAGTAATGATAAAGCTTAATAATAATAGGCCTAGATGATTTAAACTTATGAAATGCGATAGATCGGTATTAAGATTTAATTAGAAATGGGAAATTGAATTATTTCTCTCCAGCTGTTCCTCTCAAAATTGTCTTTTCTACTTAAATTAAATTGTTTTTTAAAATAATGACAATAAAAAGAAATAACAAGTACGGAAAAACATTAAAAGAAACATATCTATTCAATTATATTGTAATAATAAAGGGAACTAAAAAGTAAATTCATTTGCAGATTACTGTGACACAGAGCTTTCTCGATAGATCATTATCTTCTGCAAATCTTTTTTTTTTTTTTTAATATCTGTTTGTATAAATTGATTTTTTAGTTGCTTTTCTATTGATGTCCACAAAGTATATACAATAGCATTTACAAATAAAAATAATAGTAGAATAATGATGAAAACACTAGCAACGAGTAAACAACCTCGCAAGAGAATTCCTTAACGCTTAAAATGAGTTTTCCGTGAAGATAATCTGTTATGGTGTAATTAAGCTTATTTTTTTAATTATTTACTAAATAAAGATCATTTTCTCTCTTAAAAGACGGGAAAAGTACCTCGATTTTTTAAAATGCATTTGATTTCATGCCACGTGCTTTGAAGTCGCAACATTATCTTTGCATCGAGTTGAAGGACATTGAATATCTCGTGTTAATTTAATACCATTTCATCATGAATTATGTAAGACTTCTGACGAGAATAACCGCTCTGTAATTTTTTAAAGCTATTTGGGAGGCAGATATTAAATAATTATTTTGTAATTTTTCAAAGCTGTCTGGGATACTTCATTATCATTTAATAAATTCAATATTCAATATCTACAACAGAATTTACAAATTTTTTGAAAATCTCATTATCAGACGAGTCAATGCGGCATAAAATTGTATATCGACTTCGCAATTGTAAAATAAATTCCAACCATTTCTCCATTACAAAAATAATTAATTCTACTGTACCTTTTTACATTATTGGAATACATGGCAAAGAAAATAACCACAAATTCACGTGGAATTGGGTCTAATTCTGACAAATTATTTAGACGGAACCAGAAACCTGCAGAATAAAGATATCTAATGTTAGAAATTTATTAATTTTACAAATAGAACGCTCCTTCGAGAGACAAGCAGAGCCATCGTCATCCCTCTGCGAGCTTTTTCACGAGTCAACCCTTGCGTATTCGCGGCCGATAAAATCGCGCTCCTGCCAGAAATTACCAACCCCTCAGCCCCGAAATGGGTGTAGCCGAGGAGGAGGGTGAAGAGTCGGGCGCGGAGGGTGGGTTTGGTGAATAATTCGCTTGCGCGGGGCTTTCCGTACTTTGAAAGCTCACCACAGGATGGCGACGCTTCTCTGGCACGACAGGAAATGCCTTCGACCCCCTGCGAGAACCAAGGACGAATCGGCCAATCGGCGTAGTAGAAGCGAGGGCCGAGCCCGTAGTTTCTAGAATTTAACGACGGCACGACCGCCATTTTCGGCCGTTCCTTCCAATCGCCGTTCGACACATCGTTCCTCTCTCTTACGATGATTTCGCTGTCTCGTTACGCAATTCAGCAGATACATTATGTATGTAGACACACAGCTGTGCTGCGATTGCATGATGCAAATATTGTAAGCAAACAGGCAAGCAGGCGGGATGTCACTGGTCGTCCGCGGTGAAGAAATCTCGGCAAATGCCGACAATCTACGATCGCATCGAAACACATAAGATCGCTTAACTTTTTATTCCGCGACGTTGCGCGGAGGAAACTTAATGAAAATAAAGGAAGAAAAAAATTTGTGGTTTATACGAAAACTCACACACATTAATTCAGGCCTGTACAATTTGAACTCCGGAACCAAACGTAAAGCCATCGATGGAAACTGCAAAGTGTTGATATGCATCTGAGTGACGCTTATCAACACTTTACAATTCCTAAAATCTTACTCACATTGAATTTTTTGCGTCAATGGCTTTGCGTTTTAGCTGTGGAGCTCAGATTGAATAGGCCTGTTTTAATTACGAGGTGAGTACCTCGTAATATGCAGTTTTGCTCGAGTCACTCACAACTGCATGTTTGTATTAATAAAGTTAACGTACAACTGCATGTCTCCAAATCGTAATATTCTTTAGCAAAATAAGTAGGCAGCTTGAAAATAAATGTACCAAAATTAAGATCAATATTTAGTCTTATTTAAACTATTTGAAACTGTAATCTTCTCTCTCTTACGAACCTCCAAATTCAAACAAAATGTAGATCACAAAGAGCGAGAGCGAGAGCGAGAGCGAGAGCGAGCGAGCGAGCGAGCGAGCGAGCGAGCGAGCGATAGAGAGAGAGAGAGAGAGAGAGAGAGAGAGAGAGAGAGAGAGAGTACAGCGTCGTCGACGATACGCATAGTAATAAAATGCAGATGCTTATTATTCCTTTATTCCATAAGTTAATATAATTATCTAGATTTGTATGTTTCAACTCACTTTGAAGTCCTCCTCAGCAAATACACACTTAATAACCCTCCTTAGTCAATATTGCCAAAAAATTTAAATTTGCAAATCATTAGTAATCCGCTATTGTGTTTATACTTGTTTTTAACCAAACAATCGGTATCATGGCTGTTCTACAATGTGTTTTTTGTTTCCTGTTTCTTGCTGTTTATCTATCTCTTGCCTTCTTGATCAAAAAGGCAAGAGGACAAACAGGAAACAAAAAGCACATTGTAGAACAGCCATTAGCATCGCATTAAAATCATTTATAAAACAATCAAAAGAATTAAAATTTCAGAAATTTTGCTTTTTATTTTTGTCGTGTTAGTAGTATCTGATAAAAGATCTATGCTGAGCGCTGAAGCGTATAAACTTAATGATATACTTCGAGAAAATAACTCGTTACTTAATTAATATACCGCAAATCGAAAGATTGAAAAACATTGCTTTAGACTTAAATTTTATAATCCATTCTTACAATTCTCTGTCTCTCTCTCTCTTTCAAAAATCGTTTCGAGAGTACTAAATTGTGAATCCGAAATGAAAACCAATCGCAGTTTTATTAAACGTTGACTGCCGAATATGCAGAGTCAGCTAAGACTTATTCAAAGGATCTTCGATAGGATCGTTTCTATTATCGAGAAATGCATACACAATTTATTAAATCAAATCTCCAATTATATCCTATTCTGAGGAATACTGCACTGCAAACGTAAAATTTAAATGAAAGCAACGCTGTCTCACTTTTTCTCTATATCCAGTGATAACGAAGTTTTATTTGTCTATTAAATTTTTATCACTGAGCTCTTCTCTTTTATTTATACTTCGAGCTTCGGTCGCGACGAAAGAATGAGATGCGTCGATACGTGAAATCTCCGAAGATTCGTCCGTCCGTTGTCTTAATTATGCAAATTCGCCGCCGCGGATGTGGAACAACGCCGCTGTCACAACGGTAACAACAGGAAGAAACGATTTACATATCGCGAAAATATGCATGCCACAGAGATGTAAATTGTATGACCGCGCAAGCGGCGACAACGCGACGGCGAGGTTCTATGGTGAGTGGAGTTTTAAACCGACAGGAGGAACAGCGTAATCGAGAAATCGAGGAGACTGCGAACAAAGGAAAAATCGAACGGTCGAGAATACGCGTTGAAGAAAGACAGAGAAAAGCTCGCGATGGAAGCTTTCCAATTAGCATAAGTGTGGAAACGTCCGACGATGCATTTAACGATTCAACCGAAATTCTACAAATAGAGACTCGAAAAGGAGTTTGGAGTGGTTGGTAAACCAGATACTTTTTAGCAAGACTGCATATTTTTCCGCACTGCTTTTCCTTATTAAATGCAAGTACTTGATCCTTTCCTATCCTCTTTTTTTTCTGTAACTTCTGTCAGATACATTTAAATGGCGTCAAGTATGACTCCGATTCGTTTATTCGCTACGTTATGAATAAAACTGAACCAACTGCTTAATATAAATCGTTAAAAATATTTAAAGATCCTCGTAAACGTATATTTACGAATTTTCATTATAAAATAACGAAAAGATGTTTTTGTGATATCGGATACATCTCTGACAAAGAAATATATTATATGTATACATATATAAAATATAAGAATGCATCATATATGGCGATGCTAAAATAATTTCGAGAAGCATCTAAAAAACGTACTGAACATTCAAAAAAGATTAAGAAATGTCTAGTCGAATAATTTGTATCATTACATAATCACTTAAATTTTCAAAGTTTTATAGTAGTGCTGAAATATATAGTGCATAGATCAGTATTTATAATCAAAATGCATTATGTACTAATTCGATATACTAATAATTCGATGTACTAATGATATTTATATGACTTACTTCTAAAATATCAGAGTTGTCATACGCATTTTTAAATAATGAACGTGTCTACAAATTCTTCTATACTTTTCATAAAAACTAAAGACAGAAAACTTTGACATTTTAAAGAAATTCTCTTTGTAGTTATGCACCATGGTCTCTTTAACTACGACTATCAAAACTATGTTAACTACAAGTTACAATAACTGATTCGTTCTACTTTATCTAATTATTCATAACGGCGCATTTTCTGAGATTTTCCATAATTTTTGTTACAATATAAATAATTAAACTGATCAATTTAGTTTGCCCCTCCACCTCTTCTTTTGAAAAATATAGTAGCCATGGAAATTAATATAATCTAATATTAAAATTACTTTGACACGAGCGTAGTTAATCCTTACGCAATCGGCACTTACTTGTCTACGTCGTGTAAAGAAAAAAATCTCGTACCTATCTTAATTCTTTACATATATACCTCTATTGTATATTATAACAAAACACTCTTTCTCGTAAATGCAATCATGTTTGTAAAATCTAGCAAGCCTCGATAGTCGAAAAAACTGATTACGGATTAATAAATAACAGGAATTGTTCGGCGATCGAGTTACAGTACAGAATCGATTTTTAGCGAAGAAAGCTTGATATCTGTACAGTCTCGCAGGAGATTGCAAGATCGCGGAGCGCTACGAAGGCGCGGTGTCGTTCGACGTTGCGCGAGTGCGCACGCGGCGGCATTATCACTATTATTAGCTGGCCATGCCAACGCTAACGCGTCACTCGCGATAGCAAGGCCGTGCGTGATCCCGGGAACACGACGACGGGACACCATGGCCGGTATATGCGATCCTGTTGCCGTGGCGGCTGCCAGCGTCGACGGCGTCTGCGTGGCGACAGCTGGGCGTGCCATCTTGCACGTCTGCGTCCGGCTACCCGCGGTATCAGGCGAACATAACGCGGACCAAGCCGTCACGCGAATGCCGCGCGAAGAGAAATAACCGAGAGAAAATTACATCGTCGCTCAGGCAAAAGAGCGGCGGGGCCGTCCGACTGTCCCGTCATCGAGGCGAGTTACCTCCTCGTTACCAACTGTAACCGCAAAGTGCATGCGCGTCAAACATACGTACACATACAGACCAGGAGCGAGCGGACGAGTGCACGAGAAAAATAGATAGATAGATAGATAGATAGACTGACAGATAGAGAGAGAGAGAAAAATTCTGCTGAATGTCGATATTCGGACGCAGAGGTTGAAATCGATATAACAGTAGCGATCAACAAACCCAATTTTTCGCTGCTCTAATAGCGAAAGACAGCTGTATCTCGTATCGGTTATCGTTGTTATTCATCGTCACGCGAGCTAAAGTCGAAATTTCGCCATTTTCGTAACATCGCGAGTCTGAACTCGCCGAGATGGTATCCAATGCCGTATTACATCATGGAAATAAGACAGCCTAACGCGGATGCGACGGCCGAATCCGATGGAGACGTACGATGTAACATCGCGTGCCGCGCCGTTACGGGTTAGAGAACACGTCCGACGTGTCCCGGGGGGGGGGGGGGGGGGGGGGGGAGAGAAGCGGAGAGCTGGAAAGGAGCGCTAGCGAGCGACCTCCTCCTCCTCCTCGCGGGATCGTTAAGACCAAACCGGTGCTGCCACGCGGGAGAGAGTCACGCTCTCTCTACCGTGTACACGGTAGAAACGAGGAGAGGGCCTGTGCTAGAGCAAGATCACAGGAGCGACAAGAAGTCGTCGGGAGCTTCGTACGATCGACTGGGTCCTACGGGCTGCGGATGGCTGATTAAGGTCGGCCGTCCGCAATTCCCTCCCCGCTGCAACGCGAAGCGTTTCGCGATCGAACAATATTCCGCCGGGAGCGAGGACCCACGTTTATCGGCGATCTAAACGCAATCGATGCGTGGCATCGACGTATCTCTTTGATTTACATATAGGATTAATTACGTAGCTAATTGTATTTAAAAGATTGCATTATAATAATTAAGTGAGAGACAGGAACATGTGTGTTAAAAGTTACATTTAATTGCCGTACCATCTTCGATTGAACTGTCGAACAAATGTACGAAATCAACGCGTAATGTTCGATCTGTGAATCAAAAGTTGAACTGCTAAACTGGGAGATGTAACATGTGAAAATTAAAAATTAGAATGTAAATTGAAGCAGAATAAATAAAAGGATGCAACAAAATTGTGTTAAAAGTTTTATACATATATTCTTGTAAAATGTGAAAATATATGTAGATTATCGTTAGTTTTAAAACTATGAATAAAAATGATTTTTAAATATTATATACAGATTTCTTATTTAGTTCTCTTTTTTTATCTTCCTAAAACTTAGATTAAAAAGAATGGTGATCAAAAATACATATATGGGATCAATAAACTGATTAAAATTCGTGATATTATTATACTTATGTTAATTTATATTCAGTTACTACACAGAGTCGCCGTAAATAGACATGAACGAGTGATTGAACTTTGAAGCAAATGTCCTCTGACATAGAATGTCGTTGTACAAAATTAATACGAAACTGAAAATATTACATGATTTTCAGTTCATCCGAGATCTGCTTGAACTTTAACAGCTTCACTTTCATGAATTGCAACCGTAAACGTCTGCCTGAGCTGCACCTCGCGAAATGGAAAATAATTCCCGACGACATACTAAAAAAAAGTGCATATATCGCGGCCGCGATCGATACTCATCGACAAAGAAATTTGCAGCGTGCGCAATTCGCGACCTATTTTAATGGACAGCTCACACCACAAACAATGAACTAACGAATGAACAAGCGAACGTCATTACATTGACTCGATAATCATGTCATCACGTATAAAAAAACGCACGTTGTACTCGCGGAAATTCGCAAACATCGAGAGAAGTTTGAAGAAGCGGAAACACGATTCCTGAAGTGCGACCGGCTCGCGATATCGGTTTACGGTATTTTTGACATGGCCACGCGCAGTGACGACGAGATTTCCGATGGCGGCTGCAATTTTATCAAACGACAGTCGTCGGGGTGTCAGTGACCCCGAGAGAGAAAGAGAGAGAAAGAGAGAGAGAGAGAGAGAGAGAGAGAGCGGGGTCGATCGGCCGCAGTAGGAAAACGCGAAACTCGCTGCACCACGCCGAATAGCGATATCGATTTGTCCGTGTCTACGTTCGATGCAACGTGAAAAAAAAAGAAGTTGGCCACGGCCTCCTGACGTTCGACGATACCGCCCTGCAAGTCTACGCCGATGTTACCGGTTACTCGCTTCGTCGATCTGTCTGTCACCTTCTTTCGAGATCTGTTCGAGAAAGTCTTTCCGTTTTTATCATCGGAAATTCGCGTGATTTTCTGTCGATCGAGGTAGTTCAAAGATTCATTCAATGCACTGACGCGCTGCCGAATTTGTGCAAGAATTGCAATTACCGATGAACAATTTGCTGGAAATACGCTGCGAACATCTTTTTAGATGTCCTTTTATGTACAGTCTACAATAAGCCGTTACTTAAGCTTTAAGCTAATATTCATAGTCGGTTCTTATTTCAAGATCATCTTAAGTAATGTCTTAAGATGATAATGCGGCTCTCTGGTCGGTATTCATAGTCAGATCTTATATTCAAGACCGTCTTAAGTACAGTCTTAAGAAGTCACGAACCAATCAGAGGGCTGCATTAGCGTCTTAAGACATTACTTAAGACGGTCTTGAAATAAGAACCGACTATGAATACCGGCCTCTGATTGGTTCATGACATCTCAAGATTGAACTTAAAACGGTCTCGAATATAAGAACTGATTATGAATATCGGCCTATGTCTTAAGCTGTAAGAAATTTAGTCACAATCGAAAGTGAGATAATTGATTATAATTGGTCAATTTCCTAGACCTAGTCTACAATATGCGGAAGCTTGGTAAGAAGTAAGAGTAAGAGATTGACCAATCACAATCGAATGTGAGAAGAATAATCAATTGTGACTGGTCAATTTTTTACTCTTATTTTTTACATCAAGCTTAATCCGCATATTGTAGATCATGCCTTACAGGCTTAAGACTTAAAACTTAATTAAATAATAACTTATTGTAGAAAATCTATTTCATCTTTGTGTATAAAGAACTTACAATTAGTATATAATCTCAATTATTAAGTCTTGATTCGCCTGGAAAGACTATATTATAGATTCTTAAGTCCGCGTATCAGATTACGCATTAAAGAGATTAACTGAGAATTATAAATTGGAGGTTAAAATTTAATCAATTAAATGAAATAGATTGTAATTAAAGTTATCTAATTGGTGAAATTCTAATCTTCAATTTTAATCTTCAATCTCTAATCTATAATCTGATATAAGCTTTACAGATGCATGGTCGAAGATGAATTGAGCATTAAAGTCAATTGTCATTGCCAAATTTTGAAAAAAAAACCCGTTTTTTCCAGAAAGCTTAATATTATAGCTGTAATATTATAACTATCTTGAAAATGATACCGCTGCATAACATACTGTAACCACACTGACAATGAGAAAAATTAGCGAATATTTCTGATTGAGAATGAACGAACCAATGCGACAAATTCTGATCATATCAATCAGATTTCCAGTCATCATAATTGGACATCTGGTAATCTCGACTGGAATTATAAATTTAACTATAAAATTCTGATTTGTCCATTTTCCATTGAAATTCCAATTAATGCGACCATTGTAGATTCTTTTTTCCGGTGCATAAACCGGAGAGAGAACTCCTCTTGCTCTCACCTATTATAGTATCATATCATTATTCACCAGTCCAATGCGAGGTAGCTAAATCAATCGCCTCGTTTTTTACGATCTGTAACGATCGTAAATAGAAAATTAATTTTTCCTACATATATCAACACAATTCTTGACTCTAATATATTATGGAGTTGCGTTTTTACAGAAAATACAATAAAATTTTACTCGTTTATTTATATAATTTTTCAACGAAATAAGGCACCTCTTGAATTGATCGGTTTGAACAATTCATATTTAATATTCATTTAATATTCATAATTATATTTCAGTTTTCCTTTATATATAACTGACAATTCCAAATTGCTGAAAATTGTTTGAAAAAATTGTCAAGCGATAAACTGGAGCATGAGGCAATTTAAACGAATTCCAGTTCAACGTCCAGCTTACTTTCCGAGAACGGAAACAAAGAATCACGCGCATAATCCAGGGAAGTTAGTAAGAAGACGCGCGAAGACCAAAAAACGGTCCTAATGAAGATCCGTGGGAAGCGGAGAGGAAGCGCATCCGTCATTGCCCGGCGATGGCGGCGTTCAGGCAGCGCGATTGAGATTTCTACGAGCAGGTGGTCCCCCGTAATAAATCGTATTGTAAGCGATCCCCCCGGGCAGCCACCTGCGAATCGATATCTCGACCGGTCCAAGACGGCCCCGCATGCAAATTCGGGGAGAATCACGAGAGGAAAGGGAGCCTAGCTCTTCCTGTCGCTTCGCCTCACTCTCCCCACCCCGCCCCACCTTCCTCTCGCTTTTTTCTTCCTGGGCTCCCTCCCTATGTCGGCTTCACGAACATAAAGAGGGCTCTTTTCGGTCGGTTACAATGTCACCGCGAGGATACCTTCTATATCCTCTCATTTTAGGTTTCGTACTCACCGAAATTAATTTCGTCGAATAACCGAAAAAACTTAAGCGCGTATTTTTATATTGTCTCGTTTTTAATAAACGCTAAACATATTTATTTAAACAATATTTTTATTTTAGAACGTACATGTGAGAAACACAATCAATACTAGAAATTTAAACGCCTTTTGCGGTCGAAGCTGGATCTTAATTTTATTAACAGTTTTAATATATTAACATCTTTATAATATATGATGCTTGATGGTAGCATCAAATTATTAAATTGCTTGTCAATTTAATTCGCGATTACTAGAGTAGTTTTAATTGCGTTTATTTAGTCCGGAAAAACAATTCGGCGCGCAGTTGGAAAAAGACTGCAATATGGTATATATACAAGTGCACATATAGTATATATTAGTAATTCAAGATTGAATTATTTAAAGCATCGAAGATCCAGCTTCGACCGTAATAGGCGTTTAAATTTCTAGTATTGATATTTATTTCAGTCTTTCTTTTTTTTACATTATAAAATTTTACATTACTTGCTTTGTATAAAAAAATATATGTACCATTATCTCAACCTGAGAATAAACTACTATAAAATAATTATGTAAAATGCACGCGTACTCACGCTGGTTGCTAGAATATCAAAACTTTTCGCAATCATATTTATTATGGAGCATTCCACATAATTATTTTGAAATCCAATGAAATTTTCAGGTCTGTCTCGAGCTAAATGTTTAGATACTTTAATAAAATCGTTCTTTCCATGTGGAATTAGAAAATACATTTTGAACTAAATATCTATAATTATATGGACGATATTCATAATTTATTCTTATTTCAAACAAGTAATATTTTAGATGCTAATACAGTTCTGTGATTGGTTTCTGACACGTTAAACCTGTTCTTATAAGACGATCTTAAGTATAACATCGACAATAAATGCCGGGAAGGAGAGACCTACATTTTTTACTATAATAAATGTATAATCTTAATTTTATACAGCGATGTATGTATATGTTCGTTAATATGAACTATGTATTGTAATAATGAATCATACAATCACGTGCGTATCCTTAATATAGAGAGTAATTTAACGATATACATATATGTGAGAATAATATTCCATTAATTTATTCGTAATCGAATACTCGATGATCCCCGAGGCTACGAGAATTAAAACGTATATTGCTCGTAATTTAGTTAATCATAAACCCAATATATTGGGTCGAGAGAAACGCGTCGAGAAATACAAATAGTATTCACGCATGCAATAACAACAAAAATAATCCTAAATATATCTCAAGATGAGCGAACTCAGGATTCGGGCGATAGTTTTTAGAGTTCGCAATCGCGCCTTCTTCGAGGGTGTGCACTTGAAAGTAAGCTGAGATGAATGAATGTTCCCGATATTTAACGCCGCGCGGAGCTCGCGCGGCGCAAAAGGACGAGCGACGAGCAGAAAAAGAGGAGAGGCCCGCGCAGTGGCAGCCGGGCCAGCGAGTTTTTGACCGTCTGGCGCTAACTGTTGGCCTCCGTACCACCTTCGCAGGTACCACGGTGCCGTCCCACACGTCGTCCCACTCCAACCGCACGCGGGCCCTTTCACGAACCCTTCCCTCGATCCCCGGACGCCCACAATTCGCAACCTCGAACGTTCCGTGATTCACGGGCACTCGCGTGCATCCGCGAGATATTCTGCGGAAAATTCGATTAACTCTGCGTTCCGCATCGACCATCGCGAGTCGCAATTTTTAATCGGCATTTACAGGATGTTTTACAACATGTGAGATTCATTTCAGCAGCGAATCGGAGACACAAAAACAGTAATTAAAGTTTATACATAAACATGTGTTTTCTTTCACCTTGTTTCATATTTATAACCATTTTGGTACTTCAGTAATGTGTAGCTGTATTATCCTCATGGGAGGCGCTCGAAATGGTCAAACTTTCCAACCAATTACTTCTAACGCAAATTAGTAAATTATTAAGTACTTCTAGAGGACAAATTGAAATGAGTAAACTCAATGAACAGAATGTATGAAATCAACGAGAAATATCCTGGAGATATAGAATATTGTTTATTGTTATTATGTACTGCTAGCAATAAGAGAACGAACTAAAATGAGTAAATTCAACAGAATGTGTGAAATCAGTGAGGAATATTTAGAGGATAGAGTTTGTATTTATAAATACAAACCAAAGATGAAACTATTTCCATCACCATCTATGAGTAGCTCCACATTGCTGCAATGGAGAACGAAAAAAAAACCTACAACTCGGAAAAAATAATATGTATGTTTACATGAACTTAATTCGCTGTTTTTATATCCCTCTACCGAAGCGGGATCCGCATATTATGAAACATATAAAGAGAAAACAGATACCATTCGCGTTGAAAAAATTTCGCCGGGATAATCTTACGTGAGAAAAATGTGGAAACGGTATACGCGGTCTCCATTTTTCCTTCCTCCATGATTCGCGTCGTATAATAATTTGAACATTTTACTCTCTAAATCTGAATCAGTGGATAATCATTGATATCAGTGCCACTGGTAATCAGTGAATTAAATGTGAGATCCTTAACCTAGCTAATCTTTATTATGTGATCTAACTAACCTTCACGGAAAAAAAAGATTTGCTAAAACAGCTAAAAACTTCATTGATTTAGCAAATCTACAGCCGTAATATAGGCACAGCCAGTTTTCTATGTTAAAGTAGCAAATTTGTGTAGCTGAATTAAATTAAAGATTGTAACTAATCATATTTGTTCTAATAGCATAGCAAATTTGTTAATACAGCAAAGATAACTTTCTGAAAAAATGAATCTATTATAAAGGTCAACATTTGTAACAAAACACGCTAAGATAGCGCATACTTTTGCTGCTATAATGAAGAAACTTATTACATTAGCAATCTTCATTGTAGCAAAGAATTAGTTGCTCTAACAATTCAAGTTAATTAAGACAACAAATTCTGATAAATACATGGTTTTTATTTTAATACAATAAAAAAAAAATGCAATTCTTGAATTATTGAATAATACAACAATAAACGTATATACAATTTTTATTTAAAGTGTTACTTAAACGTATTAAGCTGGAACTTCATAGTACGCAGAATGCGGTTGCAAAGTTAGAACCTAATCTAACCTAATTATACGTCACATATAGGCTCTAGACATAAACGCAGGATGCACTGAAGTTAAATTTTCGCGTTCTGCGTCTTACAGCCGAAAATATGTGTGTTACGCAAGTCACACTATGTCTATAATTTTTCAATTTGAGACTCGCGTTCAGCATGCTATGTGTGTAGATTAAAATATGTATTGTAAACATATTAAATTAGTTATTTCAACTGAATTAATTTGTTGCAATAACAATGATAATATTACCAAAGATGAGTTTGTTATATGAGCATACTGATGCTTGCTTACAGACATAAGTTCTCTGTTGAACCACCAAATTTTCTTAATTACAGATGTTGAATTCGCGTAGCAAGCTATAGCTTTGCTGAATCAGCAAATCTATTTTTTCCCGTGTTGTTTTAGTGCTTAAATTCAATAAATATGGTATCGGAAAATTGAAATTAACGTGTAGATATCAGTATTTTAGTTAGGTAATGCTCAAACATTCTTCCTTTTTTAGTTGAACTTCACTGATTATCATAGTGCCAAGTATGCCACTGGATAATTAGTGACTATCCACTGATTCAGATTTAGAGAGTACGCTTTGCGTAGAATGATCTTCTCGATCAGAGAAGTACGGAGCTATGGGCGACGGCCGCGCGATAAATCAGGCCTATGCGTGGCGTTGCACCGAAACCGCGAAGTTATGCGGCGCTAAGGCGTCCACCACGAGTGCGTGTGTTTATGTATGCGTGGGCACCATTTAACGGGGTTTAGCGCCAAACGGTCTCGGACCCTTCGCGAAATAAATCTCGGTTATTTCGGTCCCGCATCGGCGTCGCTGCCTGCCTCCCGGAACCGTCGTCACTTCTGCGAAGGGAAACTCGCGTAAAATTCTCTCGTTAACCCCCCATCTTAACCGTCGTTAACTACTAACAACTAATTTCCGGATTGCAGAAAGACTATAGGCGACGATGACGCATCCACTAGAAACGAAGCGAATTTTAGCTTTTATCTGTGTACACTCGAATCTAGACGCAACTAAGTGGAAATTCGTCTTGCGAAAGCTTTGGAAAATATTGTCATTGTCGCACCTTCGATACTTTAGATGTTCGTAGAATAATAGTGTAATATTAGTTGAGAAAGTTAAGTCTATTGTAGTTTAGATATATATTGATTATACAAAAAAATGCCTGTATCAAATATATGTCATCTTGTTAAAGCTAAATAAAATTCAATCGTCCATTCAGTTAGAATTGACTTTAATACTCCAAAAATAAACGCCGATCGAGAGAGTGACCAGTAAGCAGTTTAAAGTAAGTGTCGAGAGAAAGAAGCGTCTTTTCCGAAACGAGTAATGTGAAAAAAGATACAGGTAATTCCGCACGTTTGCTCGCTGTAGCGAACTAAATTGCTCGGTTTACTCGGCGAACACGCTTGGAATCCTGGATGAAACTCACGGCAAACGTTACGGTTCCGAAACAGAAAGAAAAAGGACGATGTTCACGTTATGGACTTAGTCACCATATGGACTTAGAACATACATTCCAGTCACCGTGATGCTGTGCTACTTTTGGCATGAACCTGAGAATAAACCACTGTAATCTCCTCGCAAATGATAAACAATATTAGAAATCGCATTGCGGTCATTCTATTTTACGTTCCAAACTGAATTTTACAATATAATTTAAAAAAGTTAAGAGAAACAGATACGACCGAGTTTCTGTTCTAAATATTTAGGTATTTTAAATATCGTAGATTTTCAGTTAAAATTAGAAATGACATTACAATATAATAATTCGAGAGAGATTTCAAATTACTCCATAGTTTACAAAAATGAATTTTGTTTCACAAAGTCATAAAATATCATAATTATGACGTTAAAATTATAAAGTCATAATTTTCTTTCTTTAACTCAATAAGAACTCAAAACGTTTTAGAACATTCTTAGAACGAGAGCTAAAAACAAGAATAAAAGAACATTCTTCTGATATAAATAAATCCACTGATATTCTTTCTGTGATTTCACACCATCTTTTGGAAATGAATTTTAAATGGGATAAAAAATAATTAACATTGTACATCTCTGATTTTTCGATCTCTCCTTAATTTTAATACTTATGTAATTCAGTAATAATTTTTTAAGGTAAAAAGTTATTTCTTAGAATTTAATAATTTTTATAGAATACAATATCATTAATATATTAGTTTTTTAAATCAAATCGCCAAATTAACCCTTATCGTACTAATATAGGTAACTAGTGATCGAGCGGTTCCTGTTCGTGCAAGTTTCTTTGAGTCTTTCGGTAATTATAAATTATACTACATTTTATTTATTTTCCAAAATAAAGAGTCAATATTTATTCTAGAAAGTTGAAAGTATGTTGGTGAATTTTTAGAGATTTTTTGAATTATTTTGATTCTAGTGACCCTTGATAGTATGGATGAGGCACCAAATTGTACGGTAAGGATTAATATGTTGCCATGATGTGTCGCCATGATAACGACCTCATTGCGGTTCATGAGTATCACAGTTTATTTTTCAGGAATTCATCATCATTCCACCTTTATGAACCCTTATGATGTTCCGCACCACCCTTTGCGTTTTACATCATTGGATTTTGTGGTAGTCCGAAAGGGTGGTCCGACCTGCACACGGGATGCTTGACTCGATGTTTATCGACTGAATCGTTTGGCGCCGGCGCTTATGCAACCCTCATTTTCATCTTCTACCCTTACACAGCCCGTATCTCGATACCGTCGCTGTTTATCGCATTTAATGCTCATGTTCACGGACATATGTCGACTAAATAGCGCACGATAACAACAGAGAAAAGCATCTAAATACGATAATTTCGCAAAAATGTATTTTTAATTATTATATTATAATAATATATAAATATAAAATTCTATCTTGTATCTTTATAATTTTGATATTATATTTTGGTGACATAAACGCTTCTGAATTCACGCAAAACTGAACACCGATCGATGATCGCGTCTCGAAGACGCTTGAATCTGTCAAGCGGAAATATCACCGGCCATGCCTTTTACTCTCGTATGTCCTTTATATTCTTTGTTGGATCGCTTCCAGAAGCGATTTGCATTTAACGAAGCTACTTTGTTCTCGTTGCTTGCGTTGTCGGGGCTTTTCTCCGGGACATAGATTACTACGAGGCACGTAAATATTTAAAATTTGTAGGAACGCTGACTAACGAAAAAGAGGAGATTTGAGAAAAAGTTATATATGTACATGATGGTGTAACTACATGAATGGTAAAGTTAACGCGTGTTGTCACGTTATTCGTCTATCCGATACCTGTGACATGAATTCCGAAAACTATTTTGCCCGCTGTTTGATAGGTTAATTAATAAACAAAACTGTTACTGTATCTAATTAATAGACAGAACTGTTTCTGCAATGTACAAAGCTATCTTTATAAGGAAGCAGGAGACACCCTCTTAAAGTTACGCCATTGAGTTTGGAGAGCAGCTGAATGCACGAGACTCATTAAATCCGTACTAAGGACCGCGGTTTTCTCTGGAAAAAAGGAACAAGTTTTAGGGTGAAGAGTGTTACTGGTGGTCTCCGTAAGACACTTCAAGCAACACGACCAACATTGAAAGGGAAAACACTTGTGAGTACTTCACTGATACATGTAACCTTATGTTTGTGATATTCATCGCTGTTTTTAATATAATTTAATATAATTAATATATATATGTTTTTTCTCCTTATCTCTTTCACATTCAAACAATTTTAATGAATTAAACATGACCTTTCATTTGCAATTCTATAATTTAAATAATAACAATTAATATTGTTATAATTTTGATTACATTAATTTTTAATTTTATTTTAATTAAATAAAATACGCTGAAAATTACAATTATTGTTTCAAACTGTAAAGAGATTTATTTAAGGTAAGCAATTATCGATTGTAATAAAATCTGTATAATAACAGTTCATAATATTTTTAAAGAGCATAACTTCACGGTTATCTTTATGCGTCATTGATCATGATAATCGTTCTGTTCGCGACTGCAGCTCGTTAGCAGCTCGTTAATCTTACTCACCAAAGAACCCTTAATTATTGCGAATCAAATAACGAAGGTTCGATAGTTAAATATTCTGAAGAGCACCTGAAGATCCCAGGGATTCTGAAATTTCCTATACAGTTTCCACGTTTTTTTAGTTATTTAATTCGATTTCTTGATTTGGCTGGTATAGTGATCTAAATCTGGAATTTTGTATGGAATTTTTATAAAATTTTTATAATCGTAATATTATGAATAGCATGTAAATTATCAAGATGCATTCAACGAGTTATTAAAATCGCAAATATCGAACTTATTTATAATCAATAGTAATGCTCAACGCAGAGTGGTATACAAAGTAATAAGCTGCGTTGAACATAAACAAAACGTTCACACAGAGGAGATAAAGTCAAAGACTTCCTCCAAACTCCATCCCGATTAATTCGAGCATGTTCAAAGAGAAACGATACGGCGATGCATGGTACGAGGAAGACGATTCACGTCGTAGCTCGGTCGTATTTAATAACTTCACATGCGGCTGAGCAATATCGATCCGGAAGCCCCGACCAGCGCAGAGTCGTCCTGGCGCAGGATAACAGGTGCTTCTCGCCCCTCCCTCTCAGAGAAACTCACACTCACGCGCCGCCAAGACCTTCGTGAGCTCAACCGGTCTCTCGGCGCTTTGGAACAGTTTCGAACTTGCTCCTCGCGCTACCACGTGCCAATATTTATCAGGATATCACGAAAGAGGATTTCTACTTCTGTGCAGAGATCGAGCGGTCAGAAGTCAGAGGCAACACGCATGGCAATAAGAAGAGAAAGGATTCGCCTCTCGACACGCAATAGGAAGGAGAGGACACGCCAAGTTAGAAGGATAAGCACGAGAGCGTGCTCGTGGCGAAGATCGCCAAGGACAATAGAATCCTTGGCGAAGGATCAGAGGAGCAGGACGCTGGGTTGGTATACGAAACGACGCCGAACTTTCGTGCGCGATGCTGATTGGAGGAACGAGGGGGGGAAGCCTCCCCCGATTCGGGTTTCATTCGAACGCGTCGTATGATACGTCAGCCTCAGTTCGACCGACTTTTAATCATTTCCAGACTTAATTAAATTATGTGACCCCCTTACTTTTTATATGTTCTTTTAAACGAACGATAACGTAATAGGGTAAACTCGGGTATGATGGCCATAGTTTTTTAAAATGCAAAAAACATACATTTATTCTTGTTACTTTTTAACAATATTTGGGATATTACTTTCACTGAGCTTAAAGTAGCAAGCTTAAAGTAACAAATACTATCGAATTAAAGAGAAAATACTCAACAGAACTTTAATTTTGTCAAAATATTACAAAGTATATATTAAGAAAGATAGCCATAGTATTTATAAATAAATAATGAAAATAAAAGTATTAATTATAGGTCATTGCAATTTACGTACCTTTATTGTGTATGTAATGTTGATTATGGCAGCTAAACTGTAATTTATTAGACATTATAATAGGTTTTACACGTGCAAAACTTTGCAGATAATCGAAAGAAAAAATATTAGATAATATTTATAATATTGTTATTTTGAACAGTGTACTCATATGAACTACTGTAAATATTGATTATCTTTAAGAATGACTATAAAAATGCACTATTTATCAATTATTGGAGAAATTATGGCCTATGGCTATCTTTTCCGTATGGCCATAATATCCTAATTTACCCTATGCGATTGTCGCATAAGCACCGGATATAATAAAATATATTTCGGTATTCTGAAATGAATGAAGAATTAAACAGCCAGCCAGCGATCGATACCCGAGAACGTTAAGTCAAGAAAACTTATGAATAAACTAAGAATTTGGAAAAAGGAACTATGTAAGAGAAATTTGTATTCTCTCTTTTGTATGAAACTATATACTGCATAAAATTATTGAAACAAATACACTTATTAAAATAGTTATATAAAATTATTGATTTATACTAAATACAAATAATTTAAGCATAAATTTAAGCATATTTTGATTGTTATACTAAATGTTTTAAATTATCTCTACACAAAGCATATTCTCTTTGTATACCGCATACAGCAAATCTGCATGAAAAATAAATAACAAAAACAAAGTAAATATTAAATAACACATGAATAAAATACGAATTAAATGCCAATTAACTAAAATTGTTATTATTATCATTGTTATGGTTAACTGTTATTGCAGACTGTTACAAACAGTCGATATATTCCGTCGTAACACACGTTCTTTCCTTAATCCACATCAAAGAACCACAATTGTTCAACGAAAAAATTTAGCGCTAAATTTTTCCAAGATACAATAGCGTTTCTTTTACATTTTCTATTATATTATTTGTTCATCAAGCTACCTTCCATCCAAAAAGACAAAAGCAAAGTACGGCGTTTCTGAGAAAGGTCCGTCATCGTTCAACATGTCTGACACAACACGCCACCGAATGCACCGCGCGTAGGAGTACACCCGGTAGGCACCCAAGTAGCGGGTAACCGAGACCCTTTCTCTGGTTCGCGCCACGTACAGCGCACAGTAGATCGTGCGATCCCCTCGTTCCTTATTCTAATGAATCCGGTTAGCCTTAAATATGGTCGGGGGCCTCCCCTTTTATTGGTTCCCGGATCGAGGGATTCCCCGGGGCCCGGAGTCACGCGATATCGGCCCCTTTTCCACGACGGCGGCATCTCACCGCACCGTGTCGATAGGGTGCCCCTCTTTTTCCCCCCTCTTGCAGAGGTCCAGACCGAAGAGTACGGGAGTACCCACCGTGTGCGCGTAATCGGAGAAGCGCCGCTAATTATTGCCCTAATCAAGCACGCCGCGATTACGGACGATTACGGAGCACCGTTCCTCGGCGAATCTTAATTACGTATCGCCTTTGCAGCACTCAACCCTCGAGTGGCACAACCGAAATTGTTGTAAGCCTTTCGCCACAGATTCTATTAATCCTTTTATTGCAAAGAAGATGGCACAGACGTGCCACTCCTAATATGCGAATAAATACATAATATTGATATTTAATGTGTAACATTAATAATTGTTATATAATATGAATATGATTGAGATTCAGGTAATACTTCAATTCATTCTTTCCTTGTCTTCTCATATATATGACGAATTTTTATTTCACACTTTATTTCGATTATACGTTCTTTTACTTACGTAATCTGTTACCATAATTATATGAATTATGTGAAAAATTATAGGAAAATCGCTGATATGTAAAATCAACATTTTATGTGCGACAATCTAAATATAACATACTATAGACCATAATCGAAGATCTATAGCTGTTTCGGAATATGAAGAAAAAATTCTCTTATAGACGTCCATAGCGACAAAAGGATTAATTCCAAGATAATATGAACACATTGCACGTTCCCAGAAGCTCGGCTTGTTATCTCTGTTGAAAGACATATCGTCTACGAGAAGTCTGACATGCGGCGTATATGTATATCCAGTTGCAAAGACGCGACAACGTGCAACGGCGAGAAGATCGAACGAGAATCGGGCAACGAGCCAAGCAAATAGCCGAATTAAATGCATCGCGATGGGAACACGATCGAGGTCACAATAACACGTTATTTCGAGATCTCTTTCACGGGCGTCGCCTGTAATAATACCGCGTAATAATTCATTATGCGAACGAACGCGACCGCTGTGGCAGCCGTACCTGTAACATCGATATTGCGTTTATCGCGTTTTTCGCCGATATCAGACGAAATTTATGCAGCCGCGTTGAAATTGCAGTAGCTCGCTATATTCATGGACGCATCGCGTGTCAAATAAATTCACATTCGGTAGCAAAAAAAAAAGTAGAGAATTCATCCTGACAGGGCATAGCTTCGATCTGTACTATGGCGGACTATGTGAAAGAGAAGGCAGGTATTACCCAACTAGTATAGAAACATTTCTGAATTTAATTCTAGACTCAACATAAATCAGACATTACCATCACCATACATACATCGCGGAATATTTATTATACTTATATAAAGAAAATTATAAATAACAAAATTCAGGTAAATCAAGGAAGATCTAATAATACGGTAATCAGCTTTAATATTTGTAATAAATTAAGATGCTTTATGATCTCCATTAGATCAATCATAAAAAGTTCGATAGCTCTAATTTTTAATATATATAATTATCAACAAAGTTTATAATATTGGAATCTAAATAAAAAGCATCTATGTCAATCATATAACGTAAAAGTCGCAATTTCGTTTACACGATGATCAATCGCTAAAAAGTTCGATAGCTCTATAATTCCTGATAATATTATTATATATATTAACAGAGTTAATAATAATTACATAAAAATATAATTAGTATACAAAATAATATATTATTATATAAAAATATAGTTATTAACAGAATTAATTGGAATTTAGATAAAAAGCATCTATGTCGAGAGAGAGCATAGAACGTACAGATAAATCGCACAATTTCGTTCGCACGACGAATATTTCAGAGATACTAGTCGACGATAAGTATATCTACTCCCTGATGACAAAACGCTTAGAAAATGAAAGACTGCAGTTGCAAGCGCAACGTTTGACGCGTATTATATTTTGCTGAAACGATACCGGGTATGCAAGTGGATACGAAAGCGTCAAGTCGATAAGGAGGAAGAGGAGGGAATATGTTCGTGCCCGCGCGCAATTTTCTAGTACGTGGACTTATCGATCGCCCGGTAACGCTCCTTAGTACGCGGACAAGACATCTGTGATATCGCGATAAATAAGTTACGCTTTTCCACAATTCATTCAACCCGATTATTATCAATATCGTGTTTGTCACACAATTCCTTCCATTACGCCTAAAACACGCCTAAGAATGGTGGAATTCACACGAGGACGAACGGTCTCTATCTCGTTTCGATACATCGCATGAGTTAATAACATACATTTATCAATACACAATCAATCAGTTTACTGAACTTGACGTTCTAGTTCATTGTTAACATTGCGAAATTATTTTCTCGTGGCGATAAAACAATGTAGATTAAAATTTTTGTTATAGCAAGGCTCTCTTAATTTTTATTGGTTTTCTTATATCGGAATGAAATTTTTTTTATAAAGCTACACGAAGCTTACGATAGTAACGCACTGTGATCTAAAATAATAACGTATTATTATTTCTATTATTTTATATTAATAATAATAAATTGACAAATATTAAAGCCAGTCACTGTTTATTATTTTATCATTGATATCCTCTTATATCTTTCATGTATTATTACTACATATTACTAATATATATCTATTAAAATATAGATCGAAGATTTTTCTTATTTTTTTCTACTTTACGAAGTTTGCACGTTAAAATTATATCACTAATTAGAGCTTCCCCAGGCAATACAAAGTATTCAAAAGAGAGACATAAGACGTCTTTGGTGTCTAAAAGATGTCTTAAAGACGTTTTATGTCTCAATGTGTTGTCTGGGTCGATTACGAAGCATCATTTGCTTGGATAATAGAAATGTAGGTATATGGAAATTGCGGATAGAAAGAAAAAGTTTGCGAAGAATACAGGAGGGAATTGTTAGGAGAGATAATAACGTTTCTGTATATTACTGCTGCTCTACTGTCTATTATTCCGTACTATCGACGTGGTAGAGGCAGTTTACTCAAGGCAAACGCGCGCGACGGTTTGTTGAACGAGATAAGCGCTCGTGGGCGTGACGTTCCATCGGCATTATTGTTATTTAGTGGCAACGATAACGAGCGAGATTTTACACTACGCGGCGCGTTACCCGATACGGCACTGCTCTCTCTCTCTTACGTGCGCAATTCGTACGTTCGCCGATACTATGACGATACCTGACGCTGAAAAACACTCGCGAGTGAAAGTCGATTCGCGATCGACGAACGTCGAATCAATTACGGACAAACGCTGTTAACCTTTTCCAACACGCGCCAATGGAAAAAATTAATTTCTTCTCTGCATGCCGTGTCGGTCATTCGTTGCGCGAAAATGCAAAATAAATACTGATCGCCAAGTAAAACCAGTAACCTAGCTGTTGCAAAGCTCTACGCGCTCGCAATTAATGCGACGACGTGGACGAATTCAGTAAAAGACCACATCGCGTTTTTCAATTATTATTTATTAATATCGCAATTCGACATTAATTACTTGTGGAAATATTGAATTGTGCATTGTACAATTTCTGCGTGAATGCATACCAGTTTAGATTCTTATAATGTTTACAATTCTGAATAAGAGAATAAAGAATGTTTTAATAATTAAATAAATTGTTTCAATTAGATACAGAATTGTTGAACATTTTCCTGCTTAAAAATCCTAAAGCTCTAAATCCGCCATTGTACAAAAGAACGTCGAAACTTCAAGATAAATCGATGTTAAAGTATTTTAACAAAGCAAATATTTTTTAAAACAACTAAATTTATATGTTTCTGCTGCATTCTTTGAAGAAGAAAAGAATATATCTTTTATTATATATCTCGGCCTACAGAATTTTCAATCAATTTCCAATCGTATTATCAAGTATTTCTCGTTTTAAATATCATATACATGCGGTGGCCGATTTAACATCCACTGAGTTCTCCGTGAAAGAAACTATGCGTTTTCGCGCAGATGTAGTTGCGACACAGGTATGAAAAAATTCGTAGCCTCGCTCTCGCTCGCAAAACGAAATACATCAGTAGGAGAGACCGGTCACCATATTGTAGTCAATCGAGGAGTCGAGAAAGTCGGGCAATAAAGGAGTCGGTAGGCGCGGTAGTTCGAGCTGGTAGTCGAACGTGCTGGATAAGATAAGTTCTCTTTCTCTTTTTCTCTCTCTCTCTCTCTCTCTTTCTCGACCAAGCTCATTCGTCGGTCCGAGTGATTTCCTGTCGCGGAAATAAGGACATCCTCGCTTGCGCGCGCTCCCGCCTTATCAACTAGCGCGCGCGGCCGCGATTATCTCGCGCCGATATACGAACTTCCTTTCCTAGAGAGCGGCATCGCCATAGGCATAAATAGAATGCACTCGGGAATGTAACCGGGCCGCATCGGGAGGCCTCCGTCCTGCCTCTTATTGGGCGATATTTCTTCGGCTCGTTATGCGGCGTATCTCGTGGGTAAGATGAATTGTGTTGTCAGACATCGCGTTGGTTTATACAGCGCGTGTCGGGCAAACTGCGAGCTAGAAGTTGAGTAATTTACGAATAATTATAGATCGCCATTCACCTCGTGCTATTCACCAAAAAATGATATTCAATCGAGTTACGAAGTATATTGCGTCATATTCTTCGACCATATACATAGAGACTGTTATTATCACGCCTTTGTTAAGTGTATAAGTAAAAAATCAATAATATATACATCAAGGAGTATTTAAAGATCCCTAAAACACGCATTCATTTTCATATTTTATTGACCATAAAAGCCTCCGCAAGGTAACAAATATATATTAATTCACTTTACATGTATCGATAGACGTTTCGACCATATATCTGGTCATCTTAAGTATCAAAATTAAAATTAAAAGAGATATTCACGCTACTTACAATATGTTACGTCGCTACTAACTGTCTACAATTAAAATATTTGTTACAGGGGTCCTAGGACGGTCTGAATATTTCCTGTGAAGATCTGAGATATCAGGGATGATTTCATAAAAAAAATTTAACAGTGTATGGTTGCATTAAACGACGCAGTACAAAGGGACAAAGAAAAATAAAGCTTAAACTAAGTATCGACGAAGAATCCGTTCTAGATTGACATACGAGAATTTGATGTAACAATTTGTAATAAATATTTTAATTGTAGACAGTTAGTAGCGACGTAATATATTGTAAGTAGCGTGAATATCTGTTTTAATTTTAATTTTGATACTGAAGATGACAGATATATGGTCGAAACGTCTATCGATGTAAACACACGTAAAGTGAATTAATATTTGTATTGTTACCTTACGGAGGCTTTTATCCTCCTTTATTGATCTGTTTTGTTCGAAAGCCGTTATTTGAAGAGTTGTTTTATATTTTTTTATTTTTTATAATATTTACATTATTATAGTTTATGTTACAGATACGCATATAAATTTAATTAAAATTTATATATTTTAATTTTTAAAAGTATACGTATCCCTTTTTATATTTTAGTAAATTGAAGGATTTTACTAAAGATGATTTGAATTTATATGGCCTAACTGTCAAATTTAAAACAAATATAATTTTATTCTTATTTCCACATTTTGGGTAACATAGAGATGACGATATTTTCATTTTAATTTAAAGTATGATGTATATGTGGGAAAAGTGAAGGATGCTAGCAGTCCATGTGGATATAGTTGAAAGTCATGCGATTTTTTTTATTATACTCTTTACTGTACTATAAAATATTTCCTATATTACATCACAGCACGAAAAATTGGATATTACTTCGATATTGTTTTCACAAATCACATCTGAACGTCGATCTCTCGGATACACAATGTTACAAGCGGAACGCTATCGCGATGAAAGGTAAAACACGAATTCCACGCTAATGCCTTTTATTCATCTCGCAGATACGTTTTCCCGATGAATTCCGATGGATTTCATGACAAAAGCCTACACAAACGGCGTCGGCGCATTGCGAGCGAGCGAGCTACCTATATGGGATTATTGACGAAGAAGATAGAAAGAGGGAAGCCGGATTCGCCATTAAAATTAATGAAAGCGACACGCGAGACATGAATGGAAACACGATCCGCGTGGAATATATGTATATTCTAGAACCTGTCGGTACAGTATCCCCTTGAATTTCCATGCTGATTCGACGCTTGTCTTTCAGATCGTCGATATCGCGAATCTGGCGAATGTACATTTTATTGCATGTACAAATTCTCTCGTTTGTGAGAAAAATGGAATAAACTTTTCCCTTGTTTCGGAATTGATGTAAGAGCGAATAAAACGGATGTTAAATTCGCCGTAGCGAATAATCTCGGCGAAACACTCGCACGAGCAGATTAATGCGTCTGACAGGCAACGCGGAAATCAACACGTTCTAACACGAATTAAGACCCACGAACAACCGTTTCGTGTTATTTACGAGCCCGGCGTTAGTCGGCTGGCGAGGGTGTGAATAACGCAGCGTTAATTTACGAAAGTCTCCAGTTACGATGACGTTGCGTGCGGCAGGCCAAAGACTGCACGTGTGCCCTCTCGTAATATTGTCTAGTTGCATACTAGAGCGAATTCGTGCCAGGTATAGACCGATTTCCTTGGCCGTCTGCCAGAGGATAATGTATGCTTTCTTTTGAAGTTGCGTCGGGACTCCTCGTGAAATCCTCTTGCAGATATAGATATATTTGCGGAGTCTCCGAATAGATAAAGAATGAAGCGGACGGGTGGCCTGACTCTTGAAATCGCAAATTCCACAGCACGAGTTATCGTTAAACGCGTATCTGGGGCGCCGTTAATTTGTGAATGGAGACGTATAATATGATAATACATTAGCGCTTTAATATTTCAAATAGAAAGATGTTACACTTTACATCCTGTTACGCGGAAATTCCGTGATACAAAAATTATTTCCACAATTGTTTGCTTTCCCGTGCACGCTGTTATAATCGGGGCAATTAAAAATTATATGTGGATGTGTTGCATAATTAAGAAGTTGCATAATTAAGTAAATACCTCTAGTAACATAATTACTGTAATAACAAATTATATGTATAACTGCTCGATTGTTTGACACAGCAAGACAATTTAAATACGACCAATAAACGAGCACATTTAAGATGTTAAATTAACAATTAGCATATATTTGGAATCAACGACAATAAAATTGTGTACAGAAAAATATTAATGAGACATTGAATTCCATCGACTTTTATGTCTACGATTAGAATATTAGGGTTAATTTTTATCGTTTGATTTGTAACTGAAGAAGACTCTGCGAGTTGAAGCGTCTTACTAATATTTTTCTGTACACAATTTTATTGTCGTTGATTTCAAATATACACTAATTGTTAATTTAATAATTACTATAATTGTTGTTTTGTGTTATCAAAAGATATATTATTTTAAAAACCGAGAGTAATTCTTGAAGTTTCATTTCTAAAATCAATTTCCAATTGCATCCAAGTATTGCCTTATCGATGGAATGTAGAGATAGACAATCTTAATCCCACGGGAATCTCCTGAGAAAACAGTATCAGCAACATTCGATCGTAACTAGAAAATAATGCATCGCAGTGTTACATATGGTTGAGGAAAAAGGTGAGAAAAGAAACCATCGGTAGCGCGAAACGAGGAAAACGGCAGGAAAAATAACGAAAGAGAAAAGGACCATCCGGCGAGTCGGTGTAAACGGAATCTCGGAGAGCCGATATATATTTTTCTCGTCTCTCGGACACAACTTTCGTGCACCGCTGGAACCGGTTTTTTTTATCCACTCAGTTTGCATACGCCATTATGCGGCGTGGCCGGTACCTGACGACCGTAGAAAATTCTGTAACTAATGGCGCACGTCAAACGATGCGTCTCACATACATTTACGCACACATACGGATCATGCGTACACGTGGACACCGCACGCGGTCGAACGAGCGAGACAGCCGAGCAGAGGCGTACTGGAGATACGTCTGTTGACGAGATTGAGATTGTGTTTAAGGCGAGGACACGTAATCACAATTACGTAAACGCCTCCGGCGTTCGTGTAATCTGAGTCCAACCAAGCTGCGCCGCGAGCGTTACCGTTGCGAGCGAGTAAGGTCGTGGCACATCGAAAAAATTAAGATGTAAAACTTAAGCAGTAAATGAATCGACCAATCACAGTACAGACCGTAAGACCATGTGAGCAGTAGCGAATCCAACATATTAGGGCTTCAGCATAAGGATGGTCGTAACTAAGTTGTGAAACGTGAGTCGTAGTCGTAGGTCAGCACAATATTCAACTACGACTTATGTTTCACGACTCGATTACGGTCATCTTTGTGCTTAGGACTACAGACACCATTTCTGCAACAGTAACCTTAAGACGTGAACTTAAGTCGATGAGCCAATCAGGATATTGCTTTAGATTTACGTAATCTGACGGAAATAGAAATAGCAGTAAACTTATCTGTAAGACAAATTTCAACCGGTCTGCTATTTCTATTTCCGTTAGATTACGTAGATCTAAAGTAGCATATCCTGATTGGGCTCATCGGCTTAAGTTTACACCTTACGTATACTGTTACGGAATTTTAATCTGCGACAGTCCTTAGAGGCCCTTAAGCGGGGAGCACAGACTCTTAATGCATAACACATAAGGCATAAGAAATTCACCAATCGGAATTCTTTATTTCATGGAAAGGAAGGAAACGAAGAACTTTGATCGGTACATTTTCTCATGTATTACGTATTATGCGTTATGCAAGAGTCTTGTGCTCCCCGTCTTAATTTCCTTATTATTTAAGTCTTACGTCTTAAATATTTTTATGTGTCAGGGCCTTTAGAGCTGCCGCACACAAAATTCCGTACCAGTATGCGTAAAGTGTAAACTTAAGCCGATGAGCCAATCAGGATACTGCTTTAGATTACGTAATCTAACGGAAATAGAAATAACAATAAACTTATCCATAACCTCGCAATAAGGCGAATTTCAACCGGTTGAAACTCGCCTTATGGATAAGTTTACTTCTATTTCTGTTTCCGTTAGAGTACGTAGATCTAAAGCAATATCCTGATTAGCTCATCGGCTTAAGTTTATGACTTAAGGTTACTGTTACAGAAATTTTGTCTGCGGCAGCCCTTACGCTGTTTACGTGCCCGGATGATGAACTTGTGTTATGACCTCTTTCGCTGCGGTGTTTTTTTTGTATTGTCTCATTTTTAGCATTTTGTCTGAAGTTACAAAAATTTACTTCATTATAATGGGACCGATTAATCTAATATAAATAAGTCAGAAATTATTTTGAAGGGAAGAAAGAAGACTAAAGACAAGAAATCGAAAGATAATAAATAAAAATAAACATAAACTTTATTTAATCTCTTTTGATCACCATTTTTAGCTCTCTTTCTTTTCTTTCAGTACTATTTTACAAAACAAAACAATTTGTATCCATAATTATTCTGATCTGCTAAAAAAATTAATTATGATTCTGTGTCGAGTATTATATTATGAAATATTAATTTAAGATTATGCACGAATTTGTGATTAATGTATTTTATAATCGACACGAATTCTTGACGAAAAATTAGAGTGTAACACGAGTCGTGTTTGTTCGCTCCACATGCAGCCAGTTCTTTACAAAATCAGGTAATTAAGATTAAAGCTGCGTAATAGCGTCTAAGATATAAATACAACCATAATTCGAAATTTCCTATGAAAACAACTTTCGGACGCTGCACGCGAACCATGAGTCATTCACCAGAACGCAAATATAAATTTATATTAAATGACTCGCGTAATTATTAAGCGCATAATTAACATCGCATTCGCCAGAAGGTAAAAGACGATCGTCATTGCCGGCACGAGATCAATGCCGTTCACCGCCTGTCCAGGTTTCCGCCGGAGACCTGGCATTGGCATCTATTATACAGGTTTCGCGATGGCAACGAGTTATTGCTTTCGTACATTACCTCCACTCGCGGTAGAGCCACCGGTGACCTTCGACCCCGGGACACCGCAAAGTCCATTGGTTTTCTACGTGTTCGTCGCTATCGACTCGAGCGAGAATCCTCGCAGTTAGGTTTGGTGAGATAACTCGTGATAATTTAACTCACTGCGTCGACGAGAAATTCCGAGAGAGAGACAGAGAGAGAGAGAGAGAGAGAGAGAGAGAGAGAGAGAGAGAGGAAGAAATAAAGTAGAAGAGACGAGCCTCAACTCTCGAACGCTCGTAAAGCCAGGTCCTAGAGCTCGAGTCGAGGATGATTGACGTCGGTTGCACCGAGTCCCCGTGTCTCCGGTGAAAGTGCGATAAATTATTTTTTTCTGTCGCCCCGATAACTAACGCGATAATTCGAGGAATGTCGAAAACGATCGACGATGCCGCGGGCGCGTCATAAAGCACGTTTCGAGATCTCGCTGGTTTTCACCATGTGATGCACGTCATCTCTTCTCCCCGCCGACAATCGTTCGTGCGATATTTTACCGTGATGATTATTCGCGCGCGATTATTATCCAGGATATACTACAGCGAGCTCGAACTAAATTATGGCAAATCTCGCACCAGCCGGGGCCGTATTTATAGTTGTCGCTGAAACGCACGCACGTGACATTTTGAACCATATTTCTAACGTGGACATGTCGTAAATATAGTACGTGCATGATGCACGCGTGTTATAAATATTCATCCGTTCACCGAGAGAATACGGTGAATTTTTTATTCCTATCACGAGATAAAAATGTTGCCCGAAACGTAATGATGATCTTACGGAAACTGCGGTTCAACTTCGCGAAACAATCGATTAATTTTTCCATGTATCGTCGATTATAAAATTACCACGTGCCATTATAATGTCATAAGAGTTGAGGAAACTGATTTTAAATTGTGAAAAAATTTTCCTCCGAAAAGATTCACGCACGTGACGCAAAATATTGGGTTGACAGATATAATTAATGATAAAAATGATTTTAAATGTTTTATATTTCAATATTCTCAATTAAAAGTTTAAATTTCAAATGAAAAAATGTAAATAATCCATAACAAATTCGTCTTACTTTTATAGATAATTTTTTCAAATTAAAAATCATGTCCTCAAAAACTGCTTTCGTTTGAAATATCGAAAAAAATTCCAGTAAAGCTTTCCGCACGCCCACTTGAGTCAACTCGTCGAGTGGTCTATTATCTTCGAGTAGTCCGATAACCGTATTGACATGAGAACGGTAATCTACCGGGTGACCCACGGTAGTGCTATAAAATCACGAGCGCGTTGATTAAAAATAAAGAATATCGAACGCAACTATATAATATGATGGAACATAAGTATCAAAGTACTCAAATTTATACAAAAATGGCTATTCTCTAACAACCTTCTTCACTTTTTCACTCAACAATTCTCGACCGTTGTTTTATTATTTTTGTGACAGACACGTTATTATATCTTTTTGCAAAGATTTGTTATTATTATAAAAATGTAACAAATATTTTGTTTATTATTAAATTAATCCTTCTGTCAAAAGGTAATGTTTTATCTTTTTCACTATTGTATTCACAAAGTTTCCACTAAAAAAGTAAAAATAAAAACAAGATAAAATCCGTCCCAAACTGTTCTTTGTTATTCAAAGGGTGATTTTTGAGACATTATAACAAAATTCGTATTAAAATAAAAATTTTTACTATTTAAAATTCGATATAAATATCTGCCTTGACAAGAGGTTAAGATATGTATTATATATGAAAAAGAGAAAAAATGTTATTGTATTCTAAAAAAATAAGCTATATTTAAAATAAGAACAGAATATTATAATTTATAAGAAATGTCACTGATATCAATCATATAATATCAATTTTTCCTAGGTTTTTAAACACAGTCATATTTTTCTCAGGGCGTGAACCAAAATACTACAAATACGACTGTAGTAAGAATTGATCGAGAGGATATAAATTTTTCAGCAATCCAAAATGAAGTCCCCAAACGTGAGCGTGGCTTATCCAGAGCGAGGTTTTTCTCGAGCGGGGCATAATTAGATTATCGGGATATATTCGCGACCGGTGATAGGAGAGGTCGATGCCATCCCGAGACACAGATAAAATAGACGCGATATTTTACGAGTTCAAGAAACGGGAATCTTAACATGGGCTGTGCATTCGAATAAATTTAGATTTCCGGATGGCGACATATCGACTCGTTAAACTTAAAGAGAGTCTGATGGTAACGTTCGGAAAAGGGAAAACTTTTTAAAGCGAAGAAAGAGGAATGGACTCTAATAAGGTACTATAAAGCGAATCGCTTCCTTTCTTATTTTACAAATCGTCTTATCGATGTCGACGCGCGATGTTACCGCGCTTCGTGAGGGAGGCCAACCCCTGCGCCAATCCCTGCGCCACTTGTATTTATTTGTCGCCAGTGAGAGTTTTCTCGAGGGTTCCGAGATTACAATGGTGTGTATACTCATTGATAGTCGAGGACATGAAATCTCGTTTAGCCACCCGAGATACGCGCTCCCATTATTTCCCATCAATGGCATCCCATTTTACTACGCGGATGAATAATTAACTACACAACGATATATAAGCTAAGTTCAGCAATATAATCTCTATAAGCAACGTAATCTCATTCATATGTTACATATTATATCTTTATATACATATATATATATATATAGATTATTTAAAAACTCACGACAGTTTTGCTTTTACTTATCTTTCATCTTCCATGAATTGCAATCTTTGTAAAAAATAATAAAATTATTTATAGATATTTATTACTATTTGTTGTTCTAAGGTTACTAGTCATAAAAATTATTCCAGCTTACATTCCTAGAATTAACGCTAATCATTAAAGTATTTCGAAGAGAGATTATTTACGGTACGCTAAAGAACGATCTACATAGTATTAGGGTCCGTTCACACCTTGACGGAAAAGTAGAAAGCGAAAAAGTAGCAGCCAATCAGAACTCGCGGTGGTAGCCGACAATTTCGGCTTTTTGTACCATTTGCTACCAGCGCGAGTTTTGATTGGCTGCTGCTTTTCCGTCAGAAAATATGATGTGAACGCGCCCTTGATCAGAGTTTCAGATTACCTTTGGAATTTTACACCTGTATACCATATATATAAGATTTGCAATATTATCGTGTGTAGCAATCGTGAAGATACGATGGGAAGCGATGAGTTCTCAGCACTCGTCGGCTTGCAATTATACGACATTGTGTACCAGAATCGTATCTATTCCCACCTGAGTCGGCGCCGGCAAGAAGAAACATTCGATCGGCATTAGAACGATTACAATGCGATACACCGGGGCAACTGTGTCTCTCCCGCCTGTGTGTAACTAGCAGAAAAAGTGGCCTAACTTTCAGCCCAGTCCCGAGGGTACCTCCTGACACATGTCACTCACACCCGAATCTGCGAATTTCCCCACGATCTGCCGATCCCCTTTCGACAAGGAGGTCAAAAATAAAAAAATAAAAAGAAGAGAAAGAAAAACGAGAGGATTCTTTTCGTTCTTTCTCACGAACGGAATGGGCCGAAATAATGCTCGACATCAAACGCATTATTTTCTAATCACAAATAACACAGGTCTATATAATTTGATTATTTTTCTACGATTTGAAAAGTGTTTCTCGTATTTTTTTCTGTGCTAAATCTTTTTTTACTCTTCTTTTCCAAACCGTAAAAATTATGTAGATCCGTGTAAAAAAAATTATTTCCAAAAATTATATTAGACGTTCAAGATTTACAAATTATTCTAATATAATTAGATTCGCGAAAATCACTGTAGCTTCGAAGATCATTGATTCGTTGAATGGCTCTTCATGTAAACGCCTTCAAGTACGTCCACAGCTTTTATCTTAACACTCTGTTAAAACTGAAAATGAGACCTCTAAATCCTCTCGCGTTTACCCCGACGATCCTACAACAACATGTCGTCCCGGCCGTCATCCCGCATAATTTTACAGCGGTTGCCGTCCGCCTCCGGGCGACCTTATGGCACTCGTTATTCTCTCAGGATTCCCTTCTCCGGAGGATACGCGGTAAGATTTGCCGTAAGTACGTAATCACTGAGATGCCTCGAAACCTGCTTCTTCGTCCCTCCTTGATGGGTGCGTTCATTGAGACCTCATTCATATGCATACCCGGTCGCGTAACAAGCATAGCGTAAAACAGCTTATTATTGCTGCTTGTGGCTTGCACGATATTATTCGAAAGTTACGATCGGGACGCTTGCGCGAAAAGTCAAACGATTGTCATTGATAAGACACTGAAAAAATGTCAATTTATTTACTTTCATATTGAGAAACATGTTCCTTTCTGCACAAAGCAGCTTAAAATTTTCTCTGATCTTTGTGATCACTTTTTTGTTTTAAAATTACCCAAAAGCGAATATATCGTACGTTGTTAAATTCGTTTTTCGGTCAGTTGTGACGTAATGCCAATTATATAAAATTATATCACATTATATAAAATTATATAAATTATATCATAAAATTATATATTACTTAATATATAAATAATTCTCGTATTTCACTTAACTAAACAGATTTTTAATAATATCGACAGTAAATCGAAATTATATGTTTGTATGAAAGATAGAATAATCATCTTCTTTGTTACAATAAAAGCCATTAATATATTACATTTCCCTTGATGTAACGTTATAAATAAAAAGTGGGTTACTCCAACAAGTGTATTCCATTGAAATTTCACACCAAATTTTCGATTGTTCGGTAGCAAGTTATATTTGCTATATACTAATAAATCTGTGCTGCGCTACAATACCAAGGTTTATTAACAAATTTAATTTTACAAAGCTTTAAAGCTTTTAATTATATTATAGAAAAGATTCGTATTGCGTACATTTGTTGAATAAAGACAGTCTTTAATTACTCTAATAAATCTTTTTTTTTTTTCATAAAATATTTCAAATAGTCAAATTATACATAATTTAAAGAACACGTGAATATGGAATATGTACATTATAAATAAATCACTTTTTTTAATGTACTAATTTTTTTACTCACATGTGATCTAAATATTGCAGAATGTGTGCAATAAATGCATCATGATTTTTTATCATATCATATATCATGTGCTATATTTTGTGTTTGTAATACAAATTATATTTAAACTTCTCTTTAAACTTCTTAGAGTTTATCTCACTCCAAAAGAGTAGACAAAGAGTAAGTTGAACCGAGATTAAAGATGATCTGCGTTGGTGGAAACGGACCTTAGAGTTTATCTCACTCCAAAAGAAAGAGAATGAGAAAATACTGCCACTATTTAAAAAGGTAAAAACTCTTAAATAAGAGCGGTAGATTTTCATTCTTTTAGAGTAAGATTCATTAAAAGAAAAAGAGTAAGATTTCCTTCCTTTGGAGTAAATCTTACTCCAAAAGAGTGAAAATTTGCCACTCTTATTCAAGAGTGCAAATATTTTTACTCTTTTTCAAGTGGCAGTGTTTTCTTGGAGTGAGATTTCACTTCAAGAAATTTAGAGAGATCATATGTGTATGTACTTAGCATTCATAGAGTAACTCCAACGAGATACTCAAGTATTCACGGTATGTGATCGCTGTCTCACAAGCATGAATTACACTTGCCTCTTTATATCTTGTCGCGACGATTCGTGATGCCAAGGCTCGCAAGGCACGCCGCGGTAAGTTCTATGCGCTGCGGTTCCGCGGTGGACGTTAATGAACCGATCGAACAAACGTAAATGATGCCGCCACCTGGTTGCGCCCCTTCGTGTGCGGTGGCGTGCATCCACCTCGCCGCTCTCCATGCTCCTTTCTTCCTCCGCGTTCTTCCTTTCCGGCGAGACGTTCGTTCCCGTCCATCTCTTTCTCTGTCTCTCTCTCTATCTCTCTCTCTCCCTCTCTCTTTCTTTATCTTTCTCCCCTCGGCAGGAGAGATTTATTAACGCGCCACGGCGCGAGCGTGCACGGGAATACGCGCGTTGGAAGTCACAGACGTCCGCGAAAAAGACGCGAGAAAGTATTACCCCCTGCATATTTACACACAATAGCAAGCGCGAATGGCTTATGAAAAATATATGGATTAAACGAGCAGTTTTAACATGTCGCTCGGTTAGGTATTGTCGGTCCTGCGCCGATGCTAAATCACTATCCGAGGTAAGAAGAGAAGAGAGGAGATAAGGGAATAATCACCGATCTATGATGTAAAGTGTTTTGCAGCTATTATCAATGATTACAAGTAAAAAAAAGTATGTCGATAATCACGTATTTGCAATTTAGATTGGTAATTATTTGACAAATACTTATTAGCAAACGTAGTCATTTACGGACTATAAAGCGTAAATAGTAATAAATTTGTCAAACACGGATTCGTGAGACACAGATTTGCGAAGTATTAACTCAAATGGTTGAATAATAATATCTATGAATATGAATCTATAATTAATCCCCATTCTCAATCAAAGATTAAAAATTATTTATGATTATATATGAATCCCGGCCGTAGACTATTATTTGATCAAGCTTAAATGTTCATCATCAACAAACATCAAACAATAATATAAATAATGTACGTTTTTAACACGATAATACATTCGCAAATTTTAGCAACTACGATCCATTTCTTGAACATTAACGATTATAAATAGAATAATTTTTCCGTTAGAAGTGTATTAATTACATGATTGCAGATTTAAAATATTGCACATATATTTAAAACAGTTCAAAACTCTATATTTATGTCAGGATTCGTATTTTTAAATCGTCCAATCACGAGAGTTAATTCAGGGCAACTAATGGCTATTCATAAGATCAGTGATTTATATATCCCGCGTAAGATTAATTGAAACGTACACAACAACCGCAGTCTACTTTTCATCAGGTCGTTGTACTCTCTACGCAATTAGCGTTACTATTTCTTACTCAGGGATTCTCTCGCGTGCGTTTCCATATAATCGAGATCGAGCAATGTTTATAGTCACATGTTCGATCAAAAAAGAAGGGAATTTATTATGCCTCTCGTATAATTCGCGTAAACGAACTTGCTCTCCTGGAATTTATTTTATCGAGAAGAGAGAGAGAGAGAGAGAGAGAGAGAGAGAAGGATAACAAGCGTGTCACGCTTCATTAATCTTTTTAATATAATGCTCCGACGAGATGCAAGGTGACATCTTCGCGTTCGTAATAATAAACAATCATCTCCCTCCGGCGCATCCCTGTTTCAACCCGAAATCCACCCCTTCCCCCTCTTCCCGTTCCGATCGTCCCCTCTGCGCAGAAAGACGCGCAATTACAAATTCCCACAGTGAACCGATGATTCTCTCACTCTCCCTCTCCCTTCTCTTCCTTCCCTTCACTTCTTCGTTCCCCCTCCGGCTCCAGCAACCTCCTTTTTCCTCTTTCACCGATCCGGACTTTCTCGGAGAACTCTCACTCTGTCTTTCTCCCCCCTCTCTCTCTCTCTCTCTCTCTCTCTCTCTCTCTCTCTCTCTCTCTCTCTCTCTCATGGGTCCTCGATCCGCACATCCTCGACCCTGTCTCTCCTCTTTCTATCGTTCTCTCTTTCTCTTTCTACCTTGCTCCTCTCTCGCTCGATGCATCCGGCCTTTCTCGTTGTACGCGCACGGGTACTTAATCCCTCGTAAATGGAAAAGGGGGCGAGAGGAGTAAGAGGCGAATATATCTGGCACGTACGTATACTTAACGCGAGAAGGTGGTGGAATGGAGCAAGTGTGCAGGAGCAAGGGAAGCTCGAGGATAAATGGACGCACTGTGAAGTTCTGGTGCGGTGATAACGGGCAAAAAAACAGATAGATTCCGCGTTGTGGTCGACATGGCGTTGTCGCGTGCGTTGTCGAATAATATGCGAATCGCGAATTTAAATTTCAGAGGAATCGTAAATTTTTGTAACATAAGAAAAGAAGAAGAGGACGAGAAGTCGAGTCCCTTGCGACGTGTATAGACGGAATTCAAAGCTCGAGCATTTGCTGCGTGTCTCACCGAGGGGATGTCACCGCTGTCAATAAAATCGTTTTAATTTGGCGTACGGTATCGCGATATCCGGAGTCGACAGAAACAGATGTCATTGTTCCGCGAGATGTGGCATAATTAAGCTTGGCGAGAGGCGTATCGGTTTCCTTTCATCAAAAACGACATTTCCTGTATTGTTTCTGTCAAAATTATAATAAATTATTTCAATTAATATAATCGGATTAGGGAATGTCTTTACATGCAAAATTTTGTTCATTTAGATATTTTCAATTGATAACAGCATATTGAGATTGTACATATTTTAGACATATAAGTCGAGATTCTGGTTAAATCTATTAAATATATACATTTGAGATTAATTACGTTTAAGTTTAAAATTAATCATATTTTCATATTTCGTTTGTAGGGGTATTTTGCGACTTCCATTCTATCGATTATCTAGTTTGCGAGATAATTGATCGTGCCTTCAAGCAGAATAGAAGGATGAAGAGTAACCGGGACAAAGGTGAAAACGAGGGAAAGAAAGGAAGGACGATGGAAACTGTGTTGGTGAAAGAAGAGGAGAAGAAAGAAAGAGAACCGGCGCCGAGAGCCAGAAAAAGAGAAGCAGAGAAATCACGCTCTCTCCCACTCGAATGCGCGGTTCTTATGAATCGAGGGGAAGGCGTAACCCAGATTACTGCTCACCGGACTATAATATTACGCGAACAGATCGGTCGGTATATATAACGGGTGACCAAATTCATATTATATCACTATTCAATATTACCAAAAAAAGCTTAAAATTGTTTCTCAAATTAATAATCACGTTATCACAAAATGCATTAATATCTCTAATATCATTAACTAAAAACGATATTTATCATACTCATTGTCGTACTTATTGTTAATCAACTAACTTAATAATAAATGATCAGTGTTTCATTTTTCTCCAGTGGCAGTATATTGTTATTCACTCTCAAACAAAAAAATTCACATCTCCTTCTTGAAGAACAAATAGGACATTCATTTTTGGACTTATAAAAATTTCTCACCCCATTCGACGCATTTACTTGGGATCACCCGTTAGATATTCCCGAAGGATAACCTCGGAACGGAACGAGAGGACATGCCCCCCCCCCTCCTCCCTCTTTCGTTTCCCTTCCTTTCTCCCTGCGTCTCTCCCACTCTCCGCGAGCCGGGTCTCCCTCCAGGCTCGGGCAGTGTCAGAATTCTGGCGCGGCACGAAGGGATGGGAACCCTTCATGGTCCGAATTCCCAACCCCGACACGACCTTGCGCTTGCCACATACCTGCACAACGAGCCGCGCGCGCGCGCGCGTCGGCGAGCGTGTGCGTGCGCGTGCACACGAACGTCCGTGTGAGTAAGCGCTCGTGCATACGTAGTCCAGCTTGCATTCGCGCACGCACGCGCGTACTCCTAAACGTGCGGATTTGTATATGCCTCGAATGCATCGCCAGCTATGTCTTGAACGAGCATTCCACTGCATTTACGTACACATTACACGCGCGCGCGCGCGCGCGCACGTAGCTGCGGATATGTGGCGAAAACTGCACGAGGGATATATCCTTCTGAATGGGAATAAATGCAGACATGAGAAGAACCGTGTTTATCCGCCTTGAAAAACAAATTCCTGAATCTGTATAATTCTGCTTTACGATCAAAAAGATCTCTTCTGAATCTCTCGTAAACTACTGGTCGAAAATTCGTTCCGCAAAACTTATTAATATAATTAACGTTTGAAAGATTATATTCTCTAGCACGTTATATAATATATAAAATATCACATTTAGATAATTGGATGAGACGCTCCTATGAAATAAATGTCCTCTAACGTTAAGTATTATATTTTAAAATTTACAAAAATACGTCGCAATTCATTTGAATTGTTTTCAGTTGAATTTGTCTTCTTTTTTTTAAGTTACAATAACTTCATAAAAAACTGAAAATCCACATAATGTCATTTTATTTTCAAACCAAATATTATATATAAAAATATCTGGTGCAAAAATTCTGCATTGAGAAATATAAAAAAAACACTACTAAATTTCGTCAGTTACACATATTTTATTTCCTCGGCTGTTATTCGAAAATCATTTGTATAAAAACGTTATACGCAACAATCCGATACATTAATACTTTATAATTTAGAGAAGAATGACAAACATTCATATATAGCTATTATTATCAGCTTTCACGCATGAAAAGCCGTGTGTCAACGACTTTTAGCTTTTAAAAATAAAAAGTACCATATCATCGATCGCAACAACGTTAATAAAAGCATAGATCACAAAGCAAATACATTTAGCGCTAAATATACACAAATAAAAATGTATTTCTGCGAAATATACTGCAAGCTTCAAAGGCACAAGCTCTTTCGTCATATAAAACTGACATACCTATGTATATAGGTAAAATATTTTTAAATAAATAATTAATGTTTATATACTCGGCAACACATATATCAATGCTTTGCGTGACGATCAAGTCTATATAATAGATATTATTTTTAATGCACTACACTGCAATACGCTTTTCATTCGAATGAAACATAGCACTGCGTCGTGAACATATTTCAAGGTTTACTCGAAGGCACGTGTATATGTTTATGCATCGCCTCTCGCCATGCACGGCCATGTACGTATACAAGCGTAAGTCGGGTCACACGCCTGACCCAGATAGAAGGACCGTACTGAGCGAAACGCGATTGAAAAAAGATGCTCTGGATTTATCATTTCTTCTTATTAACTAATAATTAATAACAATATCGTCATCCGAGGTTGTATATGCATGGCGTCGTCGACACGAAATAGGTGCTAATTTACATGATCAAGATGCGACACGCTTGACAGAATCACTGTCTCTGAAACAACACTGCACAATGATACGATAATAACATATCGCAAATTGTTATTAACGTTACAACATCGAAATGAAAAAACAATTATTGGAGCTTGAAAAAACCGAATGCAGTGACACCACAACTGTGATAAAATAAAATTAAATATCGTTAATAAAATTAAATGTCAATTTTTTTTCTATTATCGCTTCGAGTGACAGGGAATGTATAACTTTGTGAAAAAGCACCGGTACGGTTTCATATTGCAACTTATTCAATAAAAAGAGAAACGTTAATTCCAGAGTGGCGAATAAAAAAGTGCTTTTCAGATGCGACTTTGCCGCGGTTCACGTGATACGTCGTTTAAAACGCAATATTCATTACTTTGCGAGCCTTTTCGTTCCGGATAGACGCGATTTGCGCCACAGCAGACAATACCAATTAAAAGTGGCGAAAGAGGAATAGGTGGAGCGAGAGAACAGAGAGGAGGCTGCGCAGCGAGTGAGCCGACAAAGAGACAAGATTGATTACCGAGGACACCGAGGGTGGATGCAGAGACAAAACAGATCGAAATACCGTGGGGTTTAGTTTCTATTTGAGCACCCTCTCACACGCTCGAGTGCCTTACTAATTTCATTAAACAACTACGCACCCTGGCTTTCCATACTCTCCCCGTCACACCCGAGACCTAAATTAGCGCGCAATTATTTCTCTAGTATAACGAACGCGCGCGTATATCGCGAGAGAGCGACAGAGACCATTGCAAACTAAATAATATTCTTCGATCCGCTCTCAAAACTGTGTCGACGACTAACACGACGTCGATCCTTTAGAAAATAAGTCCGCGTAATATTCAGCGCACGTTTTGCAAGCCAGTCAGTCTCTGCGCTCGTACCATTTCATCGACGGAATTTAATGTTTCCGTTTCCAAACTGTACGTGCTGCATTGTGCCAAATACGCGACATTGTCTTAGTTATCTCGGTTATAAATTCAAACGCTTATCTTGAAAAAGTTGTATAATTTTTCCGCAATTGGCAAATTTTTACATAAAAGTTTAACTTATCACTTTAATATTTTGTATTTTAAATTAATTTGATATAGGTTCCTAAATTAATACTAAATTAAATAATTAATTAAATAAACATTTCATTTTAATAAATAAATTTTCTCACGTGATGTTTGAAAATCATGGAATAATAGAATGTCGTTTCTTTAACACACTCTTATCATGTGTGACACGCTTAAGTTCCATTATCGAAACAATACTAACCTTCGGCGAAGATTTAAAAAACTAATCGTCGATGTTCTACACTGCGAACGCGAGAGAGTGGAAGACGGGAGGAACAATAAGCGGAAGCGCCATTGCCGTGTTCGTCGTAATGAATTGCAGTGACGCACACACGGATTCACGATGATGTGAAGTTGGTGTAACACGGCGACAAGCTCTGTCGAACTCGTAAAAATCGCGACGAACCGCATCATCGTGATCGTGACGGTGAATGAATGCACGGCTTCGTAGAAAATTTTCATTGTGAAAGCTGGAAAGGAGAAAGGCTTTCGGTGTTCGGCACTGAATCAAAAGCTTCGAAATGCATTTCTGTTCTAATCTATCGTATCTCGTCTCAGCATAATTTACCTTGTACAGGCGACAGTTGGATAATTGATACGCGCCTCGATTAATTGGCTTGTTAGATCGATCCGGTTTGTATCAACATGTATCGACAACGCGCAATTCTTCCTCATCTTCTCGTTTTTTTTTTTTTTTTACTTTATAACTACACGGATATATCGCGATCGTGACGATAGAATCAAGCGTGTTATAGCCGTTTTTTCGAAATAACAGCGCTATTTTGTGGTCCGTCCGCACGTCACGTTGACGTTACAAAGCCGCCCGTGGCCGTTTGCGTCACAACGTTCCGTAATTGGCAGCAAATGGGCTCAGTAAATGGGCTTTAATTCCATTTGCGCAATCAACGGCCTGTAAACGTAACAGCCATACCGGGAGAGGATCGACAGTCGATGTCTGTCAGAAGTGCCGCGTGTCGGCTCCGCATTAGATAACAAAATTATCTACCACTTTTTGCGGATTGCATTTAATTAACGCACTTTCGATCCGATTTTCACGATAGTGCAACATGCAGGAAATCCGTGTGGATTCTTCAAATGGCATCTATGTAAAATAATCTATTTCGAGAGCACAAACATTTTCCATTTATTTTTCTTTATTATGTTACAGCATCTAGATATACAAAGCGAGTATAAGTTGTTGATTAATACTTTACTAAAGATAATTTAATAGAGCAAATAAAAGGAGATTTCTTGAATATAAAGTAACACAAGAATGAAAAAAGCCTGAAATAATATTTTAATAATTTATAACAACTATAAATATTACTATGAATATTAAGACTAAATAAACGTTACAAATTAAATCTACTGTAAATTTCCTTCGAAATTGAAAATATGTCTTAATTATATATGGTAATCGAATATGTGGAATAAAAACGCCAGTCATAATAAATTAAAGAATATTAATTAAATCATTTTTTTTTATATCCTGTACCTATTAATTTATACATCCGATCACGAAAATACATTCGCGAATACATTCAACGATATGACTGAATATTTCTTTATCAAAAATGCACCTCGGATTATCGTACAATGAGGAACGTAATGCAAAAGAGAGGATGATTCTATCAAAGTCACTTCGATATGCAGAAAAGCGCGACATGCCGCAGCAAAGCGGTTCTTTTTCGCAGCAATATGCAAAAATTCTCTTCTTAATTAAATATATGTATTAAAATTAAATGTAAAAAAGCACCGGATACTTTCTCACGTTTCCACACCTATCTTTCTGACTGTAAAAGATCGTGCTTGAAACCGTTCCTTTATACGTTAAGTAAATAACGTTAAAAATCGATGGTGCGAGAATTTACACGTTGCTTTTCTGTCACATTGCGCAAAATACTTTTTTTCTCGCTGGAGCAATAAGAATAACAGGAATGTCATCATTCCGAGCGCACTAAGCCATTAATGCTCGAATGCATGGAAAATCGATATTAATGATGTACTTCCGTTAGCGAAATATGTCATTAATATTTCTCGATTTTCCGTGTATTTAAACATCGAGCATTAACGGCTTAGTGCGCTCGGAATGACGACATTCCTGTTATTCTTATTGCTCCAGCGAGAAAAAAAGTATTTTGCGCAATGTGACAGAAAAGCAACGTGTAAATCCTCGCGCCAGAAATCGCACGAAAATGATAAAATAAGAAACAAGACACCAAGAGCAAGGTTTAATCGCCCTTGTCTACCGTCCGCCAGTGCCGGGAGTAAAAGTCGATTTCCCGTTACCATCCATAATTGACGCGTCGCGCCGTAATTGGCCATCGCCGCAATGTCGTCGTTCGGGAATCGATTGTTCGGTGCGTGCGAAAGCCGACATCGGCCGCTAACTCCGCGCCCGTTCTCCCGTCTGGAAATCAATGGCTGCGTCTCTCTATTCTTAGGACACAATGTATACTGCACGGGCATGTAAATTTGTCACGACGCAGTCCTACACGTTGGTCATTAGAATCTCGTTAAACGAATTCTATGGGGGCTTGAAATAGAGTTTGTGTACCGAGAAACATCGTTTTATCAATTTGTCCGCATATTGGTTGGATAATCGGTGAATAATTTAATAAAATAGTATTATGGGGGAAAGTCGGCGTGTATCACAGAAAAAAAGGTTTCTTTGGATTTAGTATTCCTATTTATTTGACTAAAATTTGTTTTACTGAAACAACATATGCTTGTACGAAATATTATTTGTTTGAATAAAAATTTGGTTGTTTCATTCGAGAAATCTTTATTGTTTGACAAAAATAACATTATTATTTGAAGTGATATTTTTCAATTAAATAATATATATTCGGTTACAACGAATATACAAACAATGAAACAAATTATTTACTTGAAAATGGCAAAATATATTCATAGAAGTTAGGTTATTCCATCATGCAAATAATTGCTTTCTTAGAATAATCATTACATTTTTTGACCGAAAATATGGAAACAATGGCTTGTACGTCTAACAACAGGATTAAACGAGCAGTGCTATGTCAATTATGTTTGTGCCGTTCAATTGATCACGCGAATACTGAAGATAGATATTATCTGTTCAAACAAATAATGTATTTAAGACAAAGATATACATTGTTTCAAACAATCGCACTTATTGATTTAAACATTGGTTTGTTCGGACCATTCCAAATAACAAATTTATTTGGATACAATAAAATTTATTACATCCAAAGACATCTTTTTCTCTGTGTATATCTGTATTTTATATATTCAGGAAATAAAGACAGCGTTAGTCAACATTTTCTTCTTTATATATCACTGAAAAAATATTTGATTGAATATTTGATTAACAAATCAGAAAATTCTGATTATATCAATCAGAATTCTGGTTATCTATTTTATATTTAACCAGAAAATGGAACGTTACTTTTTAAAAGTAACAAGTTACAGTTACTCGTTACAGATTTTTAAAAGTAACTCGTTACAGTTACCGTTACTTGAGAAAGTAACTTTTTGTTACTTTTCCGTTACTTTTTTAAAATCGATGACCACACACCAATCACAGCGGACGGGGTTTTCAAGCGTCTCAAGCGCTATGAGTGGCTTGTGTCCAATCGAACCATGTCCAATTATTTATGCAAACTAACGATAAAAGTAACTGTAAAATTCATTACCGTTATCAAAATAATATAACTGCGTTATCGTTATAGTTACTAAAAAAAGTAACGCAGTTACCAAAAAAGTAACTTGTAACTGTAATTTTATTACAAGTAACGAGTTACTCCCATTCCCTGGATTTAACCAAAAAATTTTCTGGTTAAATCTATTAAAATTCTAGTTAAGATAATCATCGGAATTCTAATTGATACAATCAGAATTTTCTGGTTTGTCCATTTTCAATCAAACATTCTTCTTAGTGATTAATTACGCTAATTGTCGAGTTTCCACATAAAACTAATATGTGACGTAATTTGAAGTACACAGGTATATAATGTGTTCAAGATTTGTCTTGTAATCTTCCATTTCATTCGTATTCGACCGCATGTATGCTGAAAAACACGTAACTCGTACAATGCGCCAAAATGGCTATATGCTGATAGAGTTTTTATGCTCGCAAGATTGCGATTGTATTTTCACGCGTGATCGAACCTCATATTCTAAACATTCAATTAAGACAACGAGTTCTTAAGAAGAGAGTCGATCATTTCGGCCTCGTGATGGACCCTACCGTGCATTTACCGGTCGTATAAGCGATTTACGAGATGCGGTAGCTGCATAACAATTTGCTTGCTTTTTGCGTCGCCCCACGTTTTTTCAATTCACTAAAGATATATGTGTATTTTTATAGCAGGCCGCTGATGAGATTGATATAAAGAAAAAAGCACTTTGGAATTCTCATGACAAATTTATCCATCCTTTTGTTGTGTACAAAAGATATTAATAAAATATTAATTATTACCTTCTCATTATATTACTCTACTGAATATCTCAAAATTTTATGCTAATTAATAAATGTACATATATCTTTTATCAATTAAAAAAATCTTAAATATTTTATTTCTATTAATTATACTACCTAATCATAGAAAATAAAGTAGCATTGGTGGCAATTGCGACGTTTCCGTCTCAGAGAATTTCTCCGCTAGCAAACTCGAAGAGTCAATGAGAAACGTCTCAGCCAGCGGCTTTCAATAGCTCATGCGTACATTAAAACTCAACAGGTTTAACGACGAAGACAAAACGCGGCCCGGATTACTTCGTGAGAGTGGATCCCCTTTGATCCGAAAAAGCCAACTCCCTCCGCCCTTCTGCCGTCGACTGGCACCCAGTCTGCAGCTTTTAAAAGTCCGATCGAACCGCGCCACAAAGAGGATAAATGCGACTGACAGACAACGAAGTTCGGAGAACAAGTGGACGGCCCTAGCCGGTGCAGGAAAGCACAGAGGAGGATGAGTCGGAGTAGAGGAGTAGGGCGGAGGTGCCGAAGGCATAGGAAGGAAGAAGAGAAAGCAAAAAGATGGGGAGGGAGGAAAAAGTGAGGCCTATTCATGATTGTGCTGTCGTAAATGGGTTAAACGGCAGGTCGAGAGGACAACCAATTTAAATCACCGCCAACCCTGTGCAATTCGATTCAACGAGATCGTTTTGAAACCTAACGCCACTTCCATTTTCACTTTCTCTGTTTTCCGCTTTTCCCATTTCCCGACCTCACTTGCGCATCCATGAATGTCAAGAGTTCGATATCATCTCCAATTGTAGCCACAATGAGTTAATTTTGGGGCTATTTTCTCGCCATCACGCGGTACATTTGAAGCGATGTGGTAGCGATGGTGTCTGTCTTCAGCAATTAACGTTTAAATGCAGCCGCAAAAGTAATCGCATGGTTCGCATGCTGGTATACTTACGCTCTTTATAATGTAATTTCGATTGCAGATGTATAGCCCTTCGTCGTGCAAATGTAACTGCCATGCGTATGTACATAAATGCGGGCCGATTTATACGTAACGCAATGTCATACACGGAGAAAATTTTATATTAAGTTTTAATACAATTTTAAATTACATTTTACTATGTCTTGTATTTTCGATGGACTCTCACAACATGATTCCGACTTAACTTTTACTACGGTAATACTAATTTTTATCACATAAATTAAGTAATTATTTTGTTAAGCCATATTCTAACATGAAAACAGTTAATTTTTATTATGGTACGCAACAAAATTTGCTAGGTATATTTGGTTTTGTAATAAAAAATTTTTACTATGAAAAAGTGTAAAAATTACGTTATATTATTGTTTTTAAAAAAATAACTATAGCATTTAAAGTTATAATTTACATGAAGACCGCAGCTACTACCACATTATAGTAATTTTAAATATAAAATTTTCTCCGTGTACATATGTGATAAGAAACGCATGATTTTTAGAAGTCATTTTCATCGTCCATTATTCCTATTGGACTTTCTCAAAGAATAACGCCCAGAAAACTACCGTCGCTTACTGTCTAATAATTATTAACGTAGGTTATTTCTCATTAACGTTTTAAGTCAAAATCGACTTTCACGAGAACACTGATGCAGTTTATACTCCAATTAATGTCATTATTAGAATCCGGATTTTTGTATAGTTGGTATTAGTGTTCAGAATAATTAGGCTGTCAAATATTAACTACGTTATAATACGATAGCTATTCGGAATTATAATACCTCGAAACGACACGTATCATATCGGACTTGTGCGCGTTCACAATATTCAGTACACCGCGAAAAATCGACAACGAGAAGCAAAAAGGCAGAAAGAGGGCGGATATGGAGCGGGTAGGGTCGAAGAGGCTGAACCCTCTGGAACTCGTTGGCAGCGGGCCAGCCTCGATTCGCATCGTCATCGTGTACTTTCGGTGTATGGGACTATGTACGTAATAGAGATCGCTTGGGTACTCCATTAAATTGGCACTCTGGCGGTTTAACAATCCGCGTGGAAAAAAGCCCGGAGGAAAATTGAACCTTGACCGATTCTGAAGAGAAACAACGTGCGCATCTTTGCTTTTGGAAATGGCTAATGCCTTTCTTCGCATATAAATTTAGGGATCCTTCCCCGTTTCTTAAAAGGAAAAGACATGCTCATATCTTTTTGATCTAATAATAAGTTTCTTAGTTATGCATATAGCTTTTTACATTGTCCTATATCTAAATTTCACATCTAAAATAGTTATTTAAAATATATGGAACAATCACCAAATGTAATCATATATAGGAAAGAATTAAATTTCATATATTATTTAAATTTAGCAAAAATGCGTTTTCCCACTTGTTCGAGATCTAACTTTTGTTACTGTTGTACTATGTAGAATATAGTTAATAATTCAGAGACATAATTTTTATAGCCCAATTTTCCGCTTGTCTGCAATTTATTTTTACGAATTTATGAATATGTATGTTGTGCTTTTAATAATTATTAATAAGATTCTACGTTATTATTGTGAGTTATTGAGACTAACAAACTGGCCCAGATTTTTCTTTAGATAAAGAAGATATTAATTTCGATCTTTACACAACTGTACTCAATATTTCTCTGAAGCTATAGAAAGTGTTATAAACTTCTATTAATAATATATACTGAGCGATCAATTGTGATATATTCACTAAAATACTAAATCCATTCGCACAAAACAGACCGCACGTATATAAAATATATAAAAACACAGAATATCGCGACGGTAAAACATCGATGTCACGCCATTATTTACAAAGCTTAACGTTGAACCGTTAAATGAAGCGTTTAGCGCATAAGCATCGTGCGCCGAACCGCAGGCAGTCGATTTATTTCCTTTCGGCTGCGCTCGCGTTTGCAGCTGCGATAAGATCGCCGAGAGGGGTTGCGCATCGTCTACGATGGGCGTGGCTCCTAGACGTATCATTTATTTACATTACCATTCCCGAATGATAGCTCATGCGGCAAAGATATAAAATCCCCATTCTTAATTGATTAGAAATAATAATTATTTCCTAATTATTGTTATCTCCGTAAGTAAGAATTTATTATATGGCAGATCGTATAGGCTATACGTTTTAAACTTGCGTTATAATTTATATAATTTATATAAATATATGTGATAGAGCATATTTGGCACTACTTTATACACTGAGAGAAAAATGTTTGGCATTTGTAACTATAATTACATATTACTATAATTATGATTATTACTGCTATAATAATAATAACAGTAACTATGTATATAGTTGTCAACCTAAAGTAATTCAAGTGATTATAATTTTATAGTTATATTTTTTTTACAATTTTAGCATATTTTTTTATGGTTGTCCCAAAATATAACTATAAAATTATGGTCACTTGAATCATTTTTATGGTAATTTCAACTATTTCATGGTTATAATAACTATAATTATAGTCATTTTAGGTTGCCAACTATATACATAGTTACTGTTATTATTATTATAGCAGTAATTATCATAATTATAGTAATATATAATATAGTTACAAATACAAAACATTTTTCTCTGTGTATATCTACAATGATTCGAAATTAAAATTAATATACATCGATATACATACGCAAGAGGCATAGGGAGCTTGCCTCCCTTCTTCAAATTTGGCAAGAAGAAATATAATTAACTCCTTCACTATATATCAAATTTGAAAATGTCCGTTAATTGATGATCCGTTAATTGGAATTATTTAGTTCCATCGACATTATCTGAGAACAATGTTGAAAAAATAATCAAAATTTTGAAAAAAAAATTAATTTTTTAGTATGAATTACTTAAAGTACCCTCGAATTGAAATACAAAAAATTTTTAACATGGTTCCATTAAATCGAGGATTAAATTATAAAAATTATTTTTACGACGAATAAGAGTTAAACGCTTATTAGTCATGCATTATTTTTACGAAAGTTCATTGGAAATCCTCAAAGACTGGCTTTAATATAAGTATTTTAATTTTGTGTGAAGATATAAAGTTTTAAAGCCCCCTCAATTGAAATCCTGAGCACGCCTATATACATATACAGGGTGATCCGAAATTCACGAATTTGGAATACAGGACATGATATTTTATGCTAAACAAAACAACTTTTTCCTTTTGCAAAATTGCATCTAACAAGTAGTTTTTGCAGGAGAGTAGATTAAGTTATACGAGTAAACGCAAAAATTAATTATCGAATGTAATTTTACTACAGGAAAAAGTTGTTCGTTTTAGCACAAAAAACAACTTTTTCCTTTAACAAAATTGCGTCCGATAAGTAGTTTTTACAGAAGAGCAGGTTAAAGTTAACAAATAAGCGTAAAAATTATTTATCGAACGCAATTTTGCTAAAGGAAAAAGTTGTTTGCTTTAGCATAAAGTATCATGTCCTGTACTCCGAATTCGTGAATTTCGGATCACCCAGTATATTTACTAATACATCTTAAGAAATTAATTACGTCACTCTATTTTGTCGGATTTTTGTTGAATATTCGAATATCAGTAAAATTATCATCCTCAATAGTAGTATTATATGCGTTCTGATATTAATGCTGGTTTCGCCAGCTTTATTCGCATCGATAATTTTCGCCATCCGCACACACGGCGAATAAATTAATTAATTGTCGTTTACCTCCACTCAAAAAGCGACCGTCTACCGCCGTGAGGGATAATTTAAATAAATTGTGCGATTATGAGACACGCCTATGGAGGGTAGGACGGATGCAGTTTCGCGACGATCTTATCTTCTCGTGTCAATTAACATTGTACGGTCGCAAGCGTATGAATCGCGAGGAAAATATTCACCGCCCGTTGTAAGCGACTCGTTACATTGTAACTCATTCCATGTAATAATGGAGCAATTACGAAGGAAATTATCCGTATCCGTTTCTAGTTAATTCCAACCGTTTTCCGGTCGTGTCCCTCAAGGCGACGTGTTCGATGGAAGATCAGTAATGTGATTTTAGAAAAGGAATGAAACGTGAAATTATTATTTTAAAAAATTCGATAATTTTTGAGCAAATCGAAACAAACCTTATATCAACGAGCGAATTATCCGTGGATGTTGGAACCAAATGTGGAGAAGTTGCCTTATTGATCATTTTAAATGTGAGTCATTATTGTCCAAAGGTGTTATCTTTTACATGAATTTATGAAGCAAGGATGAGACAGAGGTGACTAATATCTTTCTCGGGACAACGAAGATTTGGTATTCGTCGTTTCCGCACGCACGTATATAATATATCTGTATATATCTGGCCATCCTCCGAACGATAACGTTTCTCTGAAACACATTGTAACGCCTGTAAACTCAGACGGTCATAGGCAAATTTAACCACTGATGATTTCACGCATCATCGACGATGCACGCAGCGAACGGGCGCGTTAAGGCTGACGCCACACTTGGCTGCATCTCCGGATATGGCATTCCCGCTCGCGATGGAACAGCGGGTATCACTCACGAATAATAATTTAAATAAGTAATATCGCTTTTCTCTGAAGAAAAACCACGCCTATCCCAGCAGGCGAATACTGATTGCGAATTGATTGAATATAACCGCGAGTGCAGTCGCGTGCAAAAGTTCCGACCGAATTGCGTATTATCATTATGGACACGACCTACAAATGTCACCGAGAAATATATTTCTCTCTTATATTATTTTCTTAGTTATTTTTGATGCAATTGTTATTCTGATACAACGTGTTATTAATTTCTTTAATTATCAATATAAAACATCCTTTATATCTTTCCTAATTTCTCGTATTTTTTCGCTTTAAGCTATTTTTGAATTTTAACATAAACAATAATGTGTAATTGCTAGTATTCTATAAATTTCTGTTACGCTATACACTTGCTTTATGCGAGATAATGTAATTACACAGCGGAGATTATAAAGCAGTGAAAAATTGAATCCTTTCATTCTATTTTAATTAGTCGTTTGCACACGTAGATAATAAAAAGCATAAATACCATACAGCCAATCCCAATCCTCGCAATCGAAAAGAGCCGATTCGACGCGAGGTAGATAGCAGAATGAAACTTGACTGTGTGTTGCTTTCTACAAAATTAATCATGTTATTTAGCAGTAAGCTACAACGGCAAGCATATTTGATATTTCATTAAATGCATTCACGCATGGTATCGTCGATGAGTCATCGCCCCGCGTTTATTATAAAATCACGGAAAAGTACGTAAATGGGTGCTTATTTTCCAACATTAATGAGCGCGGTTCATGTGCGTGCTGTTTTTACGCATGATTTTGTACCGTCAAAATATTATATGAGAAGGGAAAAGTACACGGATAAAATAGTTTTGCTAAAGTATATCTAAAAATGTAAGTAAATATAAATCTGAAAAATAATTTTAATCAAAATAATTATGTATAGGACGCTTAAATTGGTTGTTAGATTGTCAAAGCTTTTTGCAGTATTATTATCGTGCTTGGACGTTCTACATAATTATTTTATTGATGGTCCAACAAAATTATTTCTTATTCTGTATCTAACTAAATTTTTAACTGCTTCAGCAACACCATTCTTTCCGTATACGAGCGTTCACTTACGCAATCTTCTTTTTCGCACGCATAAATAAACGCGTCTAATATAGAGACATCATATATCGTATTACTCGCATATACTTATTATACAATAAAAAAGCAAATGTTAATTTTAACATTTTTTACATGTTCTAGGAGATCCACTCTAAATTTTAAGTTAAAGTAACTCATTCGTCTTATGTTATTTATTAACGAACTAGTAATGTTAAATAATTGACACAATACTTTACATTTATATTTGTTATTTTGACTTTAAGGATGATTTAAAACTAACATATAAAATGAGTAGAGTACATAGAAGAGTAGTTGCAGTAACTCGTAAGAAAATGTTAATAAAACATTTTTGTTCGTATAATGTGAATAAAAAAATTCTTAGATGTTAAATTGACTTTGAGATATATAGATTAATCGAAACAATTATGTTAAAAACATTCAAAATAATATTCCATTTTTAATTGACATACGCAATTGTTAAGTTAGAAAGGTGACATGAATCTAACACATCAAAATGTTACAAAAATAATAACATATTAGTTGTATGTTTATTTTACATTGAAGTAATAATCAAAATGTGGTAACACAAGAAAAATTCTACATATGGACGCACGATTTTTTACTGTGTACTGGCTAATTTAATACTAAAAGACAGAAATTAATTATACACTGAAAGAAAGATTAGCTACTGCAGCAAATTAGATGGTAAAATATGGCATAGCATTTCCAATTAGCTGCAACAGCCAATTTTTGGTTGCGTTAGCCTATCCGCAATGTCAGTATATAGGACTTTGATAGACTAACGCAACCAAAAATTAGCTGCTGCAACCAATTAAAAATGCTGTGCCATATTCAGCCAATTTTTTCTTTCAGTGTACTTATTTTAAGTATTAAAAGCAGTGATGTTCAGTGCTTTTATAATACTGCAAATAAGTAATTAATTTACATACGTGCACCGCATTAAGTCGCATGTTGATATGTCGTATTAAACGAGCTTATTTAACGTGCATTATGTGCACGCAAAACGTTCAATGCCGTAAATGATTAAACGTAAATTCTGTTTTCTTCGGTACATATCTTTGTTTTTGCGAGGAACAATCATACCTTTTGAACGCCAGTCTAAAGACAGACGTAGGAGAGAAAGAGGCGGGGAGGACGAGGAATGATTCGAGAGTATAGTGCGAGACTCGGGAGGGAATTATACTTGCATGAGGCAGACCTCCCTCCGGCCCTCCGGCCTGAATGGTAATTAAAGCGTGCGAGACTTTCTTACAATGCTCTTAATTCCCAAGAAACAGGACAACTCGCCGACGAATCTGTTGTTTCACGAAGAACTAATCGAAAAGTTACTTTCCGAGAAACACACACACACACACACATACACACGCACACATATATTTTGTAAATATATAATTTGGAACAATATAAATATACAATTTTTAAAAACAATAGACAAAAATAGGCCAATGAGAGTATAAATTTAAAAAAATAATAATTTAGATCATTAAAGAATATCATCTCAAAAATATCGCACAATATGTAAGATACTTCCTCCATAATTATATATAATATATAATTACATATAGTATATATTATAAAGTAAAGCTACAGAAATAAAAATGTTCTTCAACTGTGATAACATTGACTTCATAATAATTTTATAATTCTGGTTATTAAAAAGAGAAATGATCTTTCTAACTGATTCAATAATGATTGGCAAGTGAGGTAACGCGTGTCTCTAACTTCTTGAGATCGTATAAATAATAGCTAAGTCATACGATTTGAATTTGCACAGAAGAAAAGTGTTCGTGACTGTATATCGTATATATATATAATATATACACATATCTTATAATACGAGCGAGAGCACGAGCTTGAAATGCCGGAAGCATCGAATTTGTTTTTATTTCCGATATACAGGGAACTCTTGTATGTCTCGCGATCAACAGGTGACCAGTTGAATATTGGGTATAGGACGACGTTTCGCACGAAACGCACAATTGCTAGACTCGCAGTCTGTAATCATGAATTATGAATTTCAAGGATCGCCAGCTTAAAATTCGACGAAATGTCTTTAAACCGAATAAGTGAATTCGTCGCATAGAAATTATTATAGTAATGTAAAAAAAAATTTTAGAACTCTCTCTCTTCACTGCGTACATTTATTATCGTTGTAAATGTCTACTGTAAAATATTTTTCGATAAATACATATATATATAAATCAAAATTATCAGTTCGATAATAAACACTAATTTTTTTTGTACAAAATTTATCTTCAACAAACGATTCCTACAGATCTCCCAATTTAGCTCGCACGGAATAATATTCAATGTAGAAATGCCAGTCGCAGTCTCGCGTTATAAATCACGTCTGCGGAGTGGCAAGTATCCTCGAAACGTCGACATCATAAATACCGCGCTAACAAAATAAACAATTTGGAAAGGGCTTAATTTATCCCATCAAGCCATTCCGGTCGATCGACTTTTCATCATCCTCGTTCGCTCTCCCTTACCTATCATCCACCATTCAGCATTTTTTCCTATGAACGACATCGGAAATACCGAAGAACTTGAAATCTTGTACGCGAGTGTCGACCAGATAAATCATGCAACTCCCACTCGCGTTCGTCTACTTTCGTCTTTGACTCTTAAGTCGCTTCTGTCCACGTATCCGTGCTGGTATGCACGTCGTGTAAACTTCCAATGTATGCATGCGCGATATACATGTATATGTTCGTCGGGTTAAGATTATAACATTCGCGAGTGTCTATAAGTCGACTAATGCCAAGGCGACAGACTGCGATCAAGACCTACGAAATACTCACTAATACGTGCCGTTAATTTATTGTTATAGATTAAAGTCGCGGCGCTCAAAACGTAGAAATAACGGAGAGACGATTCATATTTCTTTTCAGATAATAAGAAATGAAAATGTCGACACATGCAGTACGAGCTTTAGAAAGTAAATTAGTTTCGACTGGTTGTGAGACACAGAATACTTTTTAGCTTTCGACATTAAAACGAAACTGTTAGAATACGAAGCGGTCGGAGTTGAGCCTAAGAGATACTTATCTCACTAATTACTAATTAGATAATCGTAAATATTTTTATAAACATGTTTTCATCAACGTAAATATTTTGATAAAAGATAAAGAAAGATCTCAACAGTTTGTGGACAATTTTATCTATTTGTTCGAAACGCGTATTGGAAAATAGGATCAATGTTACTTTTTAATTTGCCAAAATAAATCGTTACTATCAGTGTATTTTTTTTTCTAACTGCGTGTGTGTCTTGTTAAATAATATTTAAGTTTACTTATATTTGCAGTGGAAAATTGATAAATAATAAATAAAACTCCATTTACAAATCTCAAATCAATTACCTATCCTAAAATATATTCGACTTCTTCGAGTTGAGCACAAAGCGGAGACAAGCATCAGGAAACTTTTCGATCACCAATGTCGTCATATTTGACTACAAGCATAATCAGATACGAAGCCAACAATGTGATGCCTAGCGAAGAAAAGAGCAAAAAAAGGACAGAGAGAGAGAGAGAGAGAGAGAACAACTGTGCCGCACGAGTGCACGCAAAGTCGAAGCGTCGCCGTTCGGTTCCTACGTCGATCCCTCGATGTTGCGGTCGCCCGTACGTGCGAGCTTCGCGATGCTACGATCCGATAAGCATCCCCCCTTGGACCCCTCGGCCGTTCTCCGCCACCCCCTCCGTGCCCCTCTCCAAATCGACCGAACGATCCCTCACGCGCTCGTCGTGCACAGCCTCCTCTCCGGCCTTACCGCGACCTCATCGCGGTCGTAAACGCGGAGAAAAGAGTGAGAGAGAGAGAGAGAGCTGAGAGATCTCATCGATGTCTTCGTTCCACCGCACGCGATCGCTCCTCGTCTCACTTTGTGGTCGCTGCGCACCTTCCCCTCCTAGTCGAGTCCGATTTCTCCTTCTTCTCTCCTCCGCCGCCTCCTTCACCTCCTCCTTCTCCTCCACCGCCCAACCTCGAGATGCTCTCGCGTAGACCTCCTGCCGCAGCAGCTATTCTCGCTTTCGTCGTCTTTGTCGCACCGCTGTCGCCAAAGGATCCGAGGGTCGTACCGTCGGGTTCCACTCCCGTCGGGCCGGTTCCCTCCTTCGAGATTCGAGGCAGCCTGCTACGGTCGTCCTCTTCCCGCAGCAGAGGGTCAGCATGATGCTCTTTCTCCCTTACTCGCTCGTTACTTCTCTACTTCTACTCGATCTTATCCGTTTAACTTCATCTTCGTTTAAATAGAAAGAGAGAGCGGGAGAGATCACGCGCGCATCATGCATCTTTGTCAAGTAGGGATGATAGTGCGGGTTTATCATATGTCTCTGTCTTCGACGTGTGTTCTTACTTCTCAATTCTAAATTGACTCCATCTATAAAAACGCTTCGATAAGTAACTTTAAAGTCCGCTTCTACCAATGTAAAACTTTAATTTCATTTCAATTTACTCTTTATTTTTTTCCAATTGTAAAAATTGGAGAGAAAAAAAAAATAATAATTAAACCGAGTTAAAGTTAATCTTATATTGGTGAAACGGAGCCTCAAATATATATATCATATATCTTTTTTAATTATCGCGTTCTCCATGTCTCGTGCTGTCTCGTAATATCTTCACCATCGTGAGTCCTTCTCACTTTTGTCGCACTGCATTTTTCTTTCACTGTGGATATATATTTCTCTATTTTCCTTGTTTCAAGAGGTATTTCTTTCTTCGTCACTTGCCTGTGTTTGCCCTCCTCTTTGAGGACTGTTTCTATCGTTCAGTCAGGTATAGAGTCTTCTCTTTCTCTCTTTTTTTCTCGTTTCATCAGATAGGTTTATCTCCCTCTCACATATTTCTTCCCCCTCTATTCCTTTATTCTCGACTGGTTCTGTCTTCGTCGACCTACCGATATATCTGACGTTCGTCCATTCGTTCCTTCTCGCTCGTGTTGTACCTCATGCGTACTCTCTCGCTCCATTCTTACTAACACTCTTCCATCTCTTTTCTTCTCCCACCCTCCCTCTCTCTCTACATACATACACATACACACATGCATTCATTCGGACGCGTACGTGCCAACCTCGCCTGGCTCAACGAAATACGCACGCGTGTCTCCACTGGCGACGCTCGTGATGCCTCAAATGTGTGTGTTACGCATACGCGTACACCTACATATATCTACGCGTGCAACGACTTGTCATGATCGCATTTATACGCGCGTAAATGTGGCGACGTGGATAAGGGATGGCCAAACCCCCGAGATTTTCACCGCTCTCGATATCGCCTTGCAGAAGTTCTCTCGTAGGCCGTTACGATTCTAGACATTTCTCTTGATTATGCGATCATCCCCTGATTAGACAATTAGATTGAAATATATCATTTAACCCTTAGCATATATAATGTTCCTCTACACACAATATCAAAATACAAATAATATTTAACGAAGATCGTGGTGCGATAGTAAAAAAAAATGTTCTTTTCTGCCGTAAAATTATTGCATTCTATATTGCAAATAAATTTGAGATTAAATGCTATATGTGTCTGTTTATAGAGAATATTTCAGACTATTCGTTTTTCTTGAAAAATAGATAGTGACCAAAATGTGTTTAAAAACAAATACAATTCATACCTTTTCAGTTCTATAACATCTTAGTTTCCTATATCCAAATATAAATATTAAAGGAAACCCAGTATCATGTATCGCCTATCATGAGAAAAAACGAGATAAAATTCTAAGTGAGACTTAATACACACGGTCAGTTCAATCCGATAAGAGTCCATTGATCAAATCATTTTATGGTTTAAGTAGGTACAATTTCACTTGATCAGACCAAAGTTACGTTCGGCGAGAGAGATAATTAACCGGATGTCGATTGACGTTTCAAGATTGAAAGGACGGCTAGCAATTTTCCCTTCGGGTCCGGAATATCTTAGGAATGCCCGTGTGCTAATAATCGTCTCATCGGTCGAACAGCAAAGGCGTATTTATCTCGAAATGAGATAAGCTATCAATCGGAGAACTCTTTTAACATAAAATTCCAGTTTTCGTAGAGATCACATCATTTGCTCAAAGAACTCTGTGATTTTCCTCGTTAATCGCGCACACGATCATAATGTTTCCCGATCACCGATCCTTTTTTTTTTTTTCGTCATGCCATAACGCTGCATAACGGATACATATCGGCCAAGCGATTTCCCATTCCTTTTACGGCGGATGCACGAACGTTACTGGTTTTGCGTGCGTTTTACATATCTGCGAAAGATCACAGATTAGAGCAACGTATCGGCGAAACGAAACAGCATCCGCTTCACAAAGTAACGTTCACCGAAACACCATACGTCGTGCAGACGTGCGCTCATGCGAATCGACGAGATAGTGTCATCTGCCACGATCCTTACGACTGCGGCCGCTTCGACTCGGCTAGACGGGGAAAAGGTAAGAGACTCTTGAGGAATTTTATCCTCTGAAGAGGACACACTATTTACAGGACAGGAAAGCCACTATAATGATGCTGAAACAGCGTTATATTTTGAGGCAAAGAATATAATAAAATAATGAGTTAACAAACCTTGGTTGAGGAAAATTATAATTTTAAAACTAAACCCCAGTCCTCTAAAAATTAACCGATCATCTCGCGAACTATCAACTATATCCTCGAATGATCACCGAAGTGCCTCATTGCTTCATGAACGGGCCTATGCATCTATATTTATATTCATACGAAAAACTTATATTTTAACATAAAGTTAACGTTTATCAAAGCACTTTTCTTCACATACGTTTATCTTTTGTTAAAAGTTTACATACCCCAATTTCAAGTATAGGATTATAACGCTTTATACCAATGAGGATTTTCTAATATTTGTTTTAAAATTTGAACGGTCTATCCCTAGTTGTCCTATTCATACTTTCGTTATTTAAGAGACACATTATGAGTTATTAATCTATAAATTATGTATTTACTTCGTCGTATCATACAGGAAACATAAATGACTGAGTCTATCTTTTCCTCGCTTCGAGGCGTAATACCTTAACTGTAGCTTTATGCGATAGAAACTTGCATGACGACGTCCCGAGTACTTAGGTAAAAATTAAATGTGACAAGCAGGTAATATACAGCACATTTAAACATTATGTAGTAACATACGTGATACATTATTGCGTATGTTAGTGATACAGGAACCAGAAGACTTGTGCAACTTTCACATAAATTGACAGTTAAATGAATATATAAAACCGGTTTATGAATTCATATACGTGGAAACAAGAAACAACCAAGTTGACGCGAACCAATTGTTTCACCTGTCAAAAATTAACTGTAATGGGCTTTCTACAAAAAGCTATTACCTAAGTTTAATACGGGGTCTACAATAGAAGTCAAGTTGTAGGATCTTAAATCGTAGAAAATTGACCAATCATAGTCGATCATTCTTCTTATATTCGATTGTGATTGGTTAATTTTCTACGACTTAAGATCCTATGACCGCAACGACTTCTATTGTAGATCCCGTTGTAGGTCTTAAATCATAAGACATTAACCAATCACAGTCGAATGTGAGAAGAATAATCAATTATGATTGGTCAGTTTCTTATAGCTTGAGACTTAAAGCTTAGATAATGATTTAAAGCCGCTTTGACCAACTTTGATTAATTTTGATCGACGGTTAATCCGATTAAAATTGACCAATCGCATTTGTCATTTTGCTTAATGACAGATGCGATTGGCCAATTCCAATGGACTCATCGATGAAAGTTAATCGGAGTCGATCAAAGTGGCCCTTATTGTAGAAAGCCCATAAAGATAGAAGCACAAAGCTTGTATAACATGTAACATGTATAAAAAATCAAACCAATCAAATCGAACCAATCAAAATTCTTCATTTTCTTCCTTTCTTTTCTATAAAATAAAAGACTCTGGTCAATTCTCTTATGCTTTATGCGTTATCCTAAGATCTGTGCTCCGGTCTTCTGTTTTTAAACATTAATCTGACATATTATTGGCAAATAGCAACGTTCGATATGTTAAATGTTCCACTCGCTTAGAACATGGCGCAAAAATCTTCTTTACTCGTTATTATTTATCCAACTGTAAACTTTCAGATAGTAATCACAATTTCCCTTAAACTAGACAAAGCCTTCATGCATGTTGGAAAGAACTCCATAATTTGCAATGCCCGTTTTAGATAGATACGGCTTCACGTTGAAGAACTATGTTTACAAATTATAGGTTTACTTCACCCTCGCTTACTAATCCCTCCGTGTTTTTGTTCGAGTAGTCTCACGAACGGAAGTTTACGAATAACGCTGCTTTTAGCGATGCGGTATTCACAAGGGCCGGTTAACGTCGCGCCTGCGAGACTTGATATCTGCACCAACCAGCGCGAATACCACCTGAATACGAAGGTCGCAGGTCGGTGAAGAGATCCTTGCAACGTCGTGGATAACTTTCATCGTGAGTGCCGGCGCTATTGTGTATACATACATACGAAGAGAAGAGAAGCCGTAGGGGTTATTACGCCGCGCTTTCTGCGCGCCTCTCCGCGTCGCTCCTTCTGAAGCCTTCCTGGAAGTTCCAAGTCGGGGAAGGCAGCAGCGGCAGGAGATGGGAAGAGCGACAAGGAGGACGGAAACCGGGTAGGATGGAGCACCGAAAAGGGAAGGAGAAGCCTACCGTAGAGAGGAGTTACGGCTTACAGAGTTAAACCTCATCGTCCGCCAGGGAAGAGAGAAAGAGAGGAATAAACAGATAAATAGCAGGAATGCGCAAACATTGGACAAACCGTAACATAAGACAGAACGTCGAGATAAGCGATAATATGCGCCCCCCTCAGCGTCGGTAATTGATGATTAAATGACATATAGTGTCTTCACTATACTAAATGATCAAAACCGTAAAGTATCTCAACACTGATAAATCTATTTAATTTCATCGATTTAGCGTTTCGTATATTTGTTTACTTGTGCACATAAATTTCATATTATCGAGAATAAAATATGCAGCATCAAGATGTATAAAAAATTATAAAAGATGATAATAATAATAATAGAATCAGAAAGACATGAACTCCATATTGCTAATCTGGAAATACAACTATGCACGAGTCGACATATGATTGAATGTTTTAGAAATAAACTTTTTATCGCGAAGAGTTGCACGTTCAAAATTTTGCGGAACTCTATATTATATTGACTCATAAACGGACATCATTTTTTTTTAGTGTATACCGTAAAACGAGTATATACTGAAAAGCGAGTAATACAGACGCAGAGAAGTTACTTCTCTACTTTCAAATTTTATATTTTGTTTTAAAAAAGTAATATATGTATAAATAATAAGAATTTTATTTTAGACTATATATGTGAAAACATAATCAATACTAGAAATTAAAATGCTTATAACAGTCAAAACTGGATCTTTAATGCTTAAATAATTCAATGTGAATTATGTGTATATATATATATACTATATATATGTACATGCATATATACCATATTTGTAATCATTCGAACTGCGCACCGAATTAGTTTTCGCAATAAATTTACAGTTGTTTAGCGCATTAACATCTTTCTAATATGATGCCTGATTGAGCATCGAATTATTAAAAATTGCTTGTCAATTTAATTTAATTTGTGATATTATTACAGTAGTTTAATTGCGTTTATAAGTCCAGAAAACTAATTCGGCGCGCAATTCGAATGACTACAAATATGGTATATATGCATGTGTATATATATATATATATATATATAGTTTATATATAATTCACATTAAATTATTTAAACATTAAAGATCCAATTATGATCGTTATAGGCATTTTAATTTCTAGTATTGATATGTATAAATAAATTTGTATTTCATATTATTTAAAAAATACTTTATTCTATAAATGTAAATAAAGGATAACAGAACAAATATTTTTTAAGAAAAGACATTAAATGTATAATAAGAGTCGGTATTATTGTTTGTTTTTTATTTTCAAAAGTCAACTTAATATAGTTTAACATAGAAATACATTAAACTATCCCAACAAGATTTGTGCATTGTCATACTTATTTCTGCAAATTTTTCTTCTTTTTGAATACAATAGGAAATTTTTTAACGGTACAGTAATAACGCTAATATACCTGTATCAAAAAATTTAAGATTTCTCATGAAAAAGCAGAGCTGATAAAATTAGATATCTTTATATTTTTTCTAGCATCACGTATGTTATGATTTCATATTTGTGACATAAATGCACTACTATTGTTAATAAAAAATCAAATTTTGAAAAATATGGGATAACTTCATAATATGTGTGTATAAAGATTGTGTCTTCTAAAGCACAGTACGTCGTCGGAAGATAGAACCATAAATCTTACGGTCAATCGGTTCGATGGTACCTATAAAAGCAAGGCTTTAGCGGAACAAGAAGCCATTCAGTACAAAAAGGAAAAGACACAGGAAAAGAGAAAGACAAGAAAAATGCCCCAGAGGACGAAAGTCACAAAAAATATTATAGACACACCGGATGATTGTTATAATATCCTTGATAATATTTGCAGCGAAAAATAATTCTATATTAATATTTTCGAAGTTATGAATTATACTTATTATCGGGAAATCGAGAAATATTAGCGAGAGAAATTATATCTAAAACACAATTCAGGTAATATCATAAAGCGGGCTTTTTCTTGCAGAAGAAATATGGCACACAGACACAAAGATGCATAATAAATTTAAAAAATTTCCGATTTTACTTAAATAAATAAAAAGAAAAAATCTTCTTTTAAGTTCATTTTTATGCACAGCTGACTTTTAAATAAAAAAAATAAATAAATAAAAATACTGATCATTTTTAGAATAATAATCTTCAGTTTTGTTAATTTTCTGTACAATCCTTTGGCAGCAAGAATGTGAATTGCCCAACTATTTATTCTACAATAAGTATTACCGTCACATCAGGAGGTGGACCCTGACTTAAACAAGCCGAAGGATAAAACAGCAGACTGAGAAAAGCCAAATACCAACTGCGAATCCACTGTGTTCTATGACTCTGTATCTTACTACCGTAACGAAGGGAACCTTACAAAGTTTGAAACGGTCAATATTTTCGGCAAGATAAATCGCACTAAAAGGGGAAAAAATGCTCTCCAAAATCTTTGAAATGGAATCTAATTCTAAAGAATAACAAAGAATGACAACTGAAGCCTTGAAAAGGACAATTGTCAGTTTTTAAGAGTAAAATTTCACTTTTAGTTTAGTTCCAAAGGTTTTAAAAAATTAGTTCGTAAAAACCTGAGCAATACTGTATGTGCGATATTGTTGTAGTAAAAAATGACTGTGCAATAAAATAAATTAAAAATGTATGATAAATATACGAGTTAAATGCTGAATTGAATAATAATTAATGTTTACTGAAATAATCTTAGTATGTTAAACAATATAATATCTTTATTATATTATCCAATTTGTAACTCTAATTCGCAAATGAATAATTTTCGTTCGATAAATAAGATATGTATGTCAGATTTTATTTAAAGTAAATGTGAATGTAAAATACATTAATATGTCATATGTAGAAAGATAACGAGTATCATCAAAAATATCTGACAAGATGAAAAGAGGGATTGAACTCGACTTAAACCTTAATAGCCATATCTCTTATTTTCCCCGAAATCCCTGCATCTCGTAGAACGTGCCGTCTCTTACGGAGCGCAGCGAGAGCTGCACGAGAAAAATCAATAGTCCGGTCGCGGTCGAGGAGAAAGCAGCGCGTCAAATTGTCTACCCTGTTTTTTTTCCGCAAAGAATCAGAATCTTTTTTCCGAGCTATCGAAAGCGATTCATAATATTCATAGTAACTCTAAGGTAGATACACGGAAAAAAAAATGTTGCTAGCTACATCTAATTCTGATTAGCTGAAATTGAATTAGCTTCTATAGCTATGAAATTTGCTAATACATACAAAGGATTTGCTGCTGTAGCTAATATAAGGACGTGATAGCAAAGTATGCGTGTCTGTTACAGATCAATTTATTTAGCAGCATGAAGTTAGTTGTCATAGTTATCGGATATGTCCGTATAGGGTAAACTAGGGTATTATGGCCATACGGAAAAGATGGCCATAATTTCTCCAGTAACTGATTAATAGTGCATTTTTATAGTCATTCTTAAAGATAATCAATATTTACTGTAGTTCATATGAGTACACTGTTCAAAATAACAATATTATAAATATTATCTAATATTTTTTCTTTCGACTATCTGCAAAATTTTGCACGTGTCTGCTAAAAACTGTTATAATGTCTAATAAATTACAGTTAAGCTGCCATAATCAACATTACATACACAATAAAGGTACGTAAATTGCGGTGTGACATCTAATTCATACTTTTATTTTCATTATTTATTTGTAAATACTATGGCTATCTTTCTTAATATCATGGCCATCTTTTCCCTAAAAATCAGATAAGATGACCAATGCACTTTGTATTTTATAAAATTACTAAAATTACACTTAATATTTTGATAAAATGAAAGTTCTGTTAAGTATTTTCTGTTTAATTTTGATAGTATTTGTTACTTTAAGCTTCAGTGAAAGTAATATCCCAAATATTGTTAAAAAGTAACAAGAATAAATCTATGTTTTTTGCATTTTAAAAAACTATGGCCATCATATCCGAGTTTACCCTAAAAGAAAATCGTCTCTACCACAGCTTAAATATTAAAAATTAGTGCTAAATTTTAAGTGGCCCGTTTTTTTTGCGTATGAGTGTAGTTTGCTGAAACTATACTTGCTACCAAATTATCTGCTACACAGAAAACGTTTGTTGCACTGATCAATAGATCGACATAATAGCAAAATTCTTGTCTGTTACAATGATAATATTTAGGCCTCACAGCTAATGGAAATTAGACCTCGCAGATACGACGTTATAGGTATCCCATATGTTACGACTGGAATTTAGCTACCACACGCCAATTTTTGCTGCTACAATTAATCTTTTTTTTTCCGTGTACGACGCGCGATTTTTGAAAGTAAGATTTAAGGCGCAAAACAGTCCAACGAGTCCAAAATAGATTGACACCCGTGATAGTAATTTATAGCTCGACACGATACGACGAACGACTGGATAAACACGAACGACCCATACGCGTCATTCTACGGAATCTCAATGGCCGATTACCGGAATATCCGGCACACGTTCTCGGCCTCGTTAAACCGGCGATGATATTTCAACTGCCAGGACAACGACTGCGATTAACGTCCGCGCGAAATTGTGACGGCGCGAGTCGTGCTCGCTCGCGTCACCGCGCCCACCGATTTACGGCCAAGGCCGTAATTTCGAGATCTAGCACGCTGGCCGTTATTTCGGAAAATGTCCTCGCACCGCTGATGGTCCATTTCGCATTTCGCAACGCCGCGTGCCGACATAACGTTTGTTCTGTTACGGCCAATCGCGAGAAATTATTTCGACGCGCTTGGCGCGCCGATGCGCGCGCGTGGTTTCAGATATAGGGATGAATCTTCCTATCCGAATTTTCGTTTATTTGTATGTCGACAAATAAACTAGATTGAAATTGACATTAAATCTTGTCCCATTGCGTCTATCTATGCATAATTCCCTCAGCCTGGTTTTAAACGCGAAGGATCAGATGGGAATGTAAACGATCGACATTCCTTCATTTCTCGAATAGTTCTGTAACTCGACTTGACTGAAGAATATATAGCTTAAAAACACGGAATAAATGCTCTCCATGAAATCTATATTAATCTCGTTTTATATATATATATCAGTCATCTTTGAATATATCGTGAATTGATAATAATATGACGCATACTATTATCTGTTTAAAAGAGAAAAGGATAAATAGATACTAATAAAAATGTGAATAATATTTTGTGAAAACAAAAATAGTGACGACGACAATGATATTAAAAATATAAACCTAGCAGAAAAATATGCAACTATTTTACGCGACAGACAGAAATTGTGTAACTTAATTATATAAATTTATTTTGCAATTATGTAATTTAATTTAATTATACATTAGACATTGACAAAAAGATATTTTTTCATATTTATGAAATAAAGTTAAAAATAAAAATTTCAGCTTACATTCTTTATAAATTTCTTACTTTTCCTTTCTCCAATTTTTCAATCTCATATCCAGAGAAGTCCGTTTTCTCTAACTTTATGCAACATAAATCTTGATAGAGGAAATAACAAATATCTTTCTCATATCAGTTTTACAACATTCAACTATTCAGGTTCCCTTATATAATCTTATCTAAAAGATACAGCAAATTATATACTCTGCAAAATGTGTCCCACATTAGAAAAGATAGCATCGTCCGCAGATATTTGACATAAGTTTCGTAAAAGATCCAACATCGCTGCCATTCCGCAGATCGTTGCCATTCCGCAGACAAAAACTACAACTACCTATCGGCGTAAGGGAGCATCGAATATATTAAAGTTCCGCATTTCTTTTTCTTATATCAATTATCAAGACTTATCACTGATATAGCGTCGATCAACGTCTCGTAAGCATATCTGAACCGAGTTTAGGAGGGCCACGCGAACGCAGTGGCCCTCTAATGGCCGTGCGCGCACGCTGGAAATCCGATATTCTCGCGACCTCGTTAGGTTCGTATCGTGGAAAGATCTCCAGCACGTACGGCGCAGGTTCCGAGAGTGCACTTGCCACCTGGCGATGAGATGTCTTTCTCTCTTTCTCCCTCCCTCTCTCTCCTTTTCTATCTTTCTTCTTTTGCCTTTCTTTCCATTCCTCTTTCTACCTTTCGCAGTTACACGACAAAAACTAGTCGCATGCTTAGCTAAATGCTCTCCCGTTCCTTGTCCTTGGTCCTCATCCTTTTAGAACCGAAGTCTCGACCGTTCCTGTCGCCACTGTATCTTCTGTATACCGCTTTCCATTTTACTGTATTCACGTTCCTGACCATCCATTTCGATAAGAAGAAACGGTACGATGATTGCATGCCAAAGAAAGTAATTATCAAAGGAATCTCTTCAACTTTTGACCACGGAAAATAACTTACAGACGTTAAAGGTGTTAATCTAGGCGTTAATCCGGTAAAAAATTTTTCATGCATGAATATGTATAAATATATGTATAAACATATATAAACACGCATAAATATTCATAAACATGTATAATTATATATGAAATATGTCCATACATGTTCATACATCCTTTTTTCTTTTGTAAAATTATTTTTTAGTGTTATAGAAATAATAATAGTAATGTAAAAACATTAAAAATAATTAAAGGAATAATTTTCGCATTGTTTGTTTTAGAAAAAAACAGATTTAGAAAAATGTAAAAAAAAATTGCTCATACATAATTATGCATAATTTTATATATAATTATATATGAATAATTTTTTTACATTTCTTCAAACTTGATTTTTTCCAAAACAAATAGTGCGAAAATTACTCTTTCAATTATTTTTAATGTTTTCACAATACTATTATTATTTCTATTACACTAAAAAGTAATTTTACAAAAGAAAAAAGGATGTATGAACATGTATGGACATATTTCATATATAATTATACATGTTTATGAATATTTATGTATGTTTATACATATTTATACATATTCATGCATGAAAAAATTTTTACCGGGAATTGAGCACAACTGCTTATATTTCGGTTTCTATATAGAAAAGTAACAAAAAACCTTCAAAACGTTCAAGAGAATTGCTTAACAACGAATAATATGGAATAAAATGTACGATAATTTATAGTGCAAGAGAATGGACTTTCAGAGTAAAATAAATAAAGCGATATACCGAAACAGTAGATTCTTGTTATATAATTCTATATGAAATAATATATACCTTATATCTTATATATATATTCATATATGTATTCAGAAAAAATAAGTGTTGATTTTATTTCTAAATTTGCGAAATATTATACTACGAAAAAGATAAAAGCGCACTGTTCTAATTCTATTATATTTCATAATATCATTTGATGTCATAAGATGAGATATATATATAGAATGATATAATCAATATAATTGCGTCAATCATATCATTGCATCATCAGTCCTTTCTGCAAAAGTATTTTAGGAAAGAAAATATATATACCTCTTTACGATATTCTATCCACCTAGCGCTATCGATTTACTCGGCTATCGACATTGTCATCTGAAGAGTTCGGTTTCATCTCTTCGTGTCGTTGTGTGTGTAGTAATTTATCGCGACAACATCACCAAACGCTTCGCGTATAATTAATTAGTCAGATTTAATTAGAAACGCATAATAACGTTGTAATAAAAAAATGATGCGCATATGCATCTCGACAAATATGAGAGACACCGAACATTCAACGAATAAATATTTTTTTAGTTTATTATTAAAAAATACCACATTATAGGGCATTTACTAATATTCTATTTAAATACCTGAAGGAAATTTGGATTTGGTAAGAATGACTTTAAGTGATTAAACCACTAGAATTAATTTTTAGAACCAGAAAAAGATAAAGAGTTAATTGAACCGAGATTAAATTATAGAAACGAGCATTAAACAATTATTAGGCATATCATTCACTAAAATATTTTATCGCATGGGTCATTGTGATATCGAATGAATTGTTATAGCGATTCGCGAATTTTCTTTGACGTTAATCGACTTCCTCGAGGACAAGGCCGCGAGAAGAATCGCGAGTTACGAGACGAGGGCGAGCAAACGGGAACGGCGCACCGTTATGCCATCTGGCACGATGCGCGAAGCACACGACTATGAATCGCATAGTCGCAACTATGGATTATGACGTCATTTCGTCACGCGCTATCAAGCATCACGATCGCTGATTGCACTTCCTTCTTCCTCGTTTGTCACGTCGCATCGCGTCGCGTCGCATTGCTTCGCGACTGAATACAGCAGAGCATGAAAGGACGGCGTCCGAGAGAAGAACGACGAGAATGGCTATTAAGATCATTGTAAACGAGCCAATTATCGTCATAACTGACGGATAAGGATACGCCGATCTCATTCCGAGAGCCGCGATCCCTAGATAATACCTAATTATACGGACGTTGATGATCGATGATCCTCTGTTATCTGCAGCTCGTAATATCGGCGACTCTCTACCGGAGACGAGCATCGCGACGCTGCCGTCAAAATGGAGTCTCGCGCCCGCCGTCCAACATATTTCCTTTTAACACACATACACGCCCATTCTCTTTTCTATCTATTCTCGCGCATTGTTATGGTCCCTGATAGTGTGATAAATTATTCAAAGTCTAACACTTATTCTAGCACGTAAAAATAAGTAACAACAAACGGTGTTATTCGAGATTGTTATACATAAAACATTACTCTCTAAATGTTTTGGAATGAAATCTTATTCCAAAAGATTGAAAATTGAGCCAGTCTTGAAAAAAGAGTGAAAATATTTTCCGTCTTGAACAAGAAAGAGTGGCAGATTACTCTTTAGGAGTGAGATTTCACTCCAAAATATTACTCTTTAGGAGTGAAATTTCACTCGTTTGGAGTAAGATTTTATTTTTTTGGAATGAAAGTCACTCCAAAGAATGAAGTCTCATTCTAAAAAAAAAAGAGTGACATTTCATTTCTCACTCCAAAAGAGTGAAATTTTATACTCCAGAGGAGTGAAAATCTGCCACTCTTATTCAAGAGTGAAAAATTCCCACTTTTTTTTCAAAACTGGCTCAATAGTCACTCCAAAAGATTTAGAGTACGAAATCATCAAATAAGTAGGTGGAATAAGCACTATAATTGACGGATGATTCCGTCATTTATTTTTGCTAATATGATAAATAATCAGGATATCGCAATTATATTCACGATCACCATGCGTTTTAATATTGCTTGAATATTCAATAAAATTATTAAAATTGGAAATTATAAATATATGATATGATAAATCATAATAATGAACAGTTCGAATTAAAAAACAAAATTGTGTACAGTTTATTCAACTCTTTCAGACTCTCAATGCCCCTTGACAGCTACTTGCATGTTTCTTATTCTTCCTTTCTCTCTTTTTCGTTCTCCTAGCCTATCCTCTTCACTGCGAGAAAAGATCGCCACGTCATCGCCATTCTCATCGCCACAATAGTCAGTAAAATGTCTAATTAATGGTTGCCCGGCTAGTGGCGTTCACGATAGAAAGCATTCGAAGAAAAACGAAAGAAGCTTCTCTTATTTCACGAGGGAAAAATTGGTTCGATAGATTATGGGCTACTGTTTAAAATGAATTAAATAATGCCACAACATTCCGAGCGAAGAAGAAAAAGTCGAAAACTTGAGTAAATTTGTGAATAGTAAGTGTGGTTGCTAAAAAAGTAGTACGTTTATTATAAACAATTAACTCGACTTATTAATAACAATACATGCAATACACGCGTTTAGGGATGCACTGGATCGTAAAATTGTCTAATCTCGGATATATAGGATATCCAGCGTCACAGTGTTTTCGGATATCCTATTGGATATGCGCTAGGCAATTATCCAATCGGATATCGGATATTTCCCCGGAGATCCTGCCGGATATCTAGAAAATGGCTTCCAAAAAAGGGCAGCAAGGGAAAAATACCGATATCAGCTAAATTCAGCTAAAAAAAACAAAATCCTGCATTAATGACGCAAACTATTAATATAAAATTTCAACCGAATATATATAATGATATCCGGATAGTAAAAAAGTGCTGGATAATGCCAGATACCGGATATTTCCCAGATATTCGGTGCATCCCTACATGCGTTACACTATCTGTTTATTTGCACTATTCGGATCGACTCTAATACAGACAAATATTAAGTGCCACAATGTGTAATTTAATAGTTACAAACCACGTATTCAATACTCTCTAAGGTCCGTTTTCACAATATATGGTTACCTAAAGATTAAAAGTTACCAACAGATTCATCAATGAAATTCATTTATGAATTTCTTGATTACCTTTAATGTTTAGGTAACCATATATTGTGAAATCGGGTCTAAATCTGAATCAGTGGATAATCTACTGCAGTTGGCATACTTGTTACTGAATTATCAGCATATCATATTAGCACACTTGACATTGGATAATCAGTGAAATTCATCTATAAAAGAAAAGAAGTTTGACCGTTATATATCAATATTTGCACTTTCTAGCACATTATCATTCTAATCTTACAATACCATATACGTTGAATATGCCACATTTATGCACTGAAGCAAAGTTTGCTATAGATTAGGAATACATTTCATTCATCAATCAGCAGTGGCATATTTGGCACTGAATCAGTGATTATCTACTGATTCAGATTTAGAAAGTAAGCTTCTACCAGAACTAAATCGCTAAATGAACTTATCTATTGATTCCACACTATTAAAAATTTCATGAAATTTAATATACTTTTAAGTTACACAATTTAAATTTAATTTCGTGACATTACATTAAATTTAATATATTTATAATTAAAAATGTATTTATAACTGAAAAGTATATTTATGTACATGTACATTAAATTTAATATATTTTTCATAAAAATTTATGAAATTTAATGTACACGTTCATTACATTTAACTACTGTAACTTAATTTTCAGTTAAATCATTCATTACTTTTAATTTCGTTCATAATCGCGAGCTTCATTCACATGTAAAAGAAGCATTTCTAACAGTGCAGATTTAGAAAGTAAGTTTTTACCAGAACAAATTACAGTGACACTCCATTATAATCACGCATGCGACTTTTTTCCATATTTTTATCTTTCTTCTACATCTTTATTTATCCAGAGACAATAAATGCAAACTTTCTTTGTCTTATAAACAAAAAAAAATATTTTGATACAAACAAATAAACTGATAGGATTCATTGAGTAAATAATTTTCTTGTGTTAAGTAAAATTTTTTGTATTAAAATATTTTTTTCTCTCAGTAAGAAAAAATATCTTGTAAGATATAGTAAACTAAATTTCAAATAAACTATTCAAGGTGTACGAAAAACTCGTAGAAGGGAAATACGGCACACGAGAAATCCGAAGAAGCGCAATGCAACTTATTTGTGGTGGTGATCACGCATTCGTTGGATTCGTTGGAAGGGACGAGGGTGGTTACACCCCTGAGGAACGGATGAAGGGATCGAGGTCTTCTATCTTTCCCAGCAAGCCGCATGACTGGTGTTTCGAGACACAATAGGGTGTGTCGATACACCTACGTAAGATATATTGACTCGTATCCACGTGAAAAAGATTAGGAAGAGTTTCTCCAGCCTTTGAGTTTACTGAGAAATCACAACAGACGATTTTGAACGTTCAAAACAGTTAATTCTTTGCGACTTGAAATAATCTGAAGATCAATATCAACCTTTTTACATCAAAAATGACCTTTTTTTCCTAATTTCTTGTCTCCCTTCACAGTCAATCATCCTATTCTAATTCTGAATGTTATTATCATTCATGATATATTTCGCAAAAAAATCACATATAATAAATATAAAAATAATTTGTGGCTTATATAATTACACGTATATTATCAGAGAAATGTTTGATAAAACATGTACATAAATTTTAAAACTGCTATGGCAAGTCAATAGCGAAATAAACGGACTTCAATAACCATTTACAAATAAATTAATTCAATAACAATTATTTTCCTGCCTTTATTTCTTTATCTCGTGCAACCTGTAAACCCTGTGTAAGCGTACGCTGCGTTCAAATATAGTATAAGCTTAAAAAAAAAAGAGCAATATAAGCAGGATCGATTTTGTGGAATTTGATGGCTACAAAGGGCGCTGCTCCAAGTTGCTATCGTTAGTCAAAGAGGCGAATTGCTCTGATTTACAGCTTACTAAATAGAGACGGCTCTTCGCGACGCTCGCGCCACGGAATGCAGAGGGACGAAGTGGCAGGGGCGTTGTAGAAGGACGGCCGTAGAGCGTAGAGAGGAGAGTGAAAGAGAAAAGAGGAGACGGAGATCGACAGGGACGGCAAATGAATGAGAATACCGCCGCGCGCTGGCGCGGGAGAGAAAGAACGGCCGAGATATACCGGGTGGGGCAGCAGAACGGAGAAAGATGAAAGACAGAGAAGGAGAGGGTATCGCCGAGCGATTGGTTAAGTGGGGTCCACACGGGTAAGCGAGGTCACATTTCGAGTACGTTTCAGACGCGCTAAAAGAGACCCGTCGTGAATTCTTCGACAGTTGATCACCGATATTTTCTACCGCGCAAATATTTGTAGCAATATCGTATAATTTTTTTCCTCTTTCAACGACGGACAATTTGCGGATTAAGAATGTTAAAATATATATGAGATAACCGGATCTCCTCACAAAAGGCAGGATATCGAAGCGACGTATTTACTAGACGATATTTCGAAGAGCAAGAACGATCACGCGAAGGATGAAAAGGATCGTAGAATCTACGATCTTTGCGACGTATTTGCATCCATCCGCGAGAGAATTTTCATGCTCTATCGCCTTCGGCAAAATGCGATTAAATATCGCTCATAAATAATGCAAGTGTAAGAAAACGGACGAGTTATCCTTTGCCATGAGATACATATCTGTGTTAATATACCTCACGGCTCGCACAAAGAGTGTTACACTTGAAAAGGATACGGAGAGATTGAAGACACGATTGAAGAAACGCGGTCAGATTCGAGGAAACTTGGGGTGCTTTCCAGCGAGGACACGTCAGACACAGTGAATCGTTTCATCCTTGTTTAACGTAGGCAAACAACAAGGATATAATAATTCACTGTGTTACACTGTGTCTGAGGCCGGAATCAGATTATGCATTGAAGATTGAGATTAAAGATGAAAGATTGAAATTTCACCAATGAGGGCGAAGAAATTTTCGTTCCTTTTGATCTGATTGATCAAACTTCAATCTCATTCAATGCGTAGTCTGATTCCGGCCTGACTGACTGCGCTGGTATTTCCTTGCTGGAAAGCATCCATAATAGTTGGGCCGCGAGTACGAGTGGTAAACCTAACGTAATGTGCGAACAAAGAGGAAAGAGAAAAGACGAGATAGCATTCAAGAGTCGGTCGTTTTATTGCGGCGCGCCGCGCCGCGCGCAATTCTGCGACAATCGTCACGGTCCCTCGCGAGGCGAGGACTTTAGAGGCCTTATGCTCGGTTTTCACGAGTCTCCGGTGTCGCTGAGTAATCCTATCCCCAGGCACATCTAGTCAACATAATGTCGCCCGACTGGTACCGCAAGGAGTGGCGACTAGTAGCCGTCGTATTAAAAAAAATCATTAAAGCATTCCGTCCGAGCGCGATGATGAATAATAAATGCGCGAGCGCGAATTTCGCGATGTTCGATCGTTTGTAATGTTTGATATCAAGTCGAAAATAAGTTGAACACAGACCGTCCCGAACTATTTCATGTTTAATGACATATATTTCCTGTACAATTAAAAAAATCAATTTTTCCACAACTTAACTGCGAAATATGAATAGTTTTAAAATTTTATAGGTGATTGGAAATCGAATGCTTTTAAATATCATGCAAATTAAACTCATTTGTCGCCCATAATTGAAGCAAATTTTACGATTTCAGAGTTTTAACGCGAGTTGTGTAATTATCGAAATGTTTCATGTGAAATATTAAAAGAATCAGGAAACAAGCTGACGTTATTTGTCGTCATTTTAGCGTCAAAATGACCACAAATAACGTCAGCTTGTTTCCTGAAGAGATAACATATAATTACCTCACAAATGCTCTCCAAAACTTCTACCAAAGAGAAAGATTAAAATGTCATTAAAATCGCAAAATTGGAATGTATTCTCTCTCTCTCTCTCGAGAAATTTTTAGTACATTAGTGCACGCGATTTTAACGTATAGATTTTACGAGTGAATTTATGTATATAGATTTCATTCGATTTAAATTCATTCGACTAACTTCCCTTGCCTGTACACCCTTCGCCACGATATCCGAATCTATAGGTATCCCTTCACCCTTGTGCTTTACTATTGTAACTTTGGGCCCGTGCCGCGTATCTCCCCGTTTGTATATGTGTGCGTACGACTACCTGAGGATCTACAACAACTAAATTCTTGGCCCGTGCCATGAAAAAAACTTCCAGCCGGAAAATACTTAGTAAAATCGGTAACAGCTGCATTGCTAGTTGCAATTTTGTGAAAAAAAAAAAAAATTAATACTTCCTTGTTTTCCCTCTCTATAGTATAATTTAGTGTAATTTAAAATAATTTCACATTGTACACCCAAAGAAAAGTTTCTTCGACTTTAAAGATTAAGATGTTTTTTTACTATACGGTTAAAGAAAAAATTTCTTTGATTTAAACATTTTTTTTAAATCAAATAAAAAAAATTCATTTGATTTAAAGAAGTGATGTTCAAATCAAAGAAATTTTTTCTTTAACCGTATAACAAAGAAACATTTCTTTAAATCAAAAAAACCTTTTTCTGGATGTATATTTTCGAAGTAAAAAAGAATTACAGTACAAAAAATATCATAAAAATACGAAATAGAGTAGAATCTTTTTTAGAGCATCAAAAAATATGAAGGAAAATTTTCTCAAAAAAGTATACAAAGAATACAGTTTTATATAAAGTTATATAAAAAGAATATAGTTTTAAAAACAGTTTTTCTGTGTACATTTTTATTTTCTAAGAAATGCATAAGAAGTTTCTTATTTATCGTCTCGGTAATTGACACTGCCTAGTACATTCTTCATTCAATGTACATTCTTTGTAGCCCTTCTACGCGCAGAATAACCTTAGGGAAGAAAGAGTAATATAATGCATGATAGTTCCGAAGGTGCGCAATCCGAGGGTTCTCGAGGTCGAAGATTACGCTGTTTCGATTTACGCGCATTGCGATGTATCTAATACCGTAAGCACTTTGCGCGCATACGTAGGAATACCTAATCAGAATGGATATAAGAGTTCGAGAACGAGCGACCTAGAGGTACAGTATAGAATGGAAAAGCCTGTTCGCGTGTACAAGCTGCGACCGTGCGTCATTGGCGCGTGTCACCGGAGGCAGCTGCCGGTTCGTCCGTTCATTGTATTCGTGGAAAAAAGGGGGAAGAGGGAAAACGGTCCCTGGGGGAGGATGGCGGCAAGGCCCGCTAGATATATCGCGTATAAAGGCTCGAAATGGCCAAATTATAGAGCGGATTTCGAATGTGTTGGATAGAGCGCGAACACGACCGGACTGTGTGGAATAAAATTAATCGCTAGGGAATCACCGGTCTTTCAACCGTACCAATTTCGAGCATTATGCAAGACGAACGTAACATTTACGTTCGGAATCGACAGACGACATGCGTGAAAGACGGTTTCAACGAGAATGCAATTAAATAAATAAAACCATGCGAAACACTTTGCATGGTTTTACATTTCGCGGATGAGAGAGCAATTAAGTTTAAGTTTGAAATTGAACTCGTTCGAAGTAATCTCAAATTGTTACCTATTCGAAGTCTAGAAAAGAAGATTATTAACCCTTGATATAAACGATAAGAGAGAGAGAGTGTATGTCATTCGTATCCTGCGCATTTATTTTCTTTGAAACGCCAGGAACACCTGACTAAATAATAGTCTTTACTCGTACAGCACAAATCATTCCAGTAATATTGCAACAATATTTCAACGTTCCCACAAACGTTGCAACAATGTTGCTATAAGCTTCTTTTTTAACTTTCCTAAAAAAAAAAAGAAATCCTTTCTTTTTTAAAACACACACAACCTTACAAATATTTTCTAAAATGTAGGAATCACTTATAATAACTTTTTTTTTGCATACTTGTAAAATGTAATAAAAATTAAGACACGAATGTAATAAAAGACCATCGTATGTAATAAAAGACCGGAAAATCATCATGTATGCTAAGGATTAATTTTCTTTCAATCATCAGGAATGTTCTTATACTTTTTAAATACCAGATGACCAATATCCTAATTGTATGGAGAGCAACTTTTATCGCAAGATATAATTCTATGGATAATAATTGATGAGTGAATAACTCGTTTTCCAAGGCAATAGGGTGTACTTGCGATACACTTCGGTAACAAAAAAAAAGTAAAATATGAGGAAGAAGTCAACTATTTGTGCCAATAAAATGCAGTAATGGGATCGTGCAGGATCATAAAGCAAATTCTAAGGACACGTCTTGCACATCATCTCCAATAGACGATGGCGGTATTTATTGGACAAAAAAGTACTGGGCAAACTGCTCATCGTTGTCCGAGACACAGTAGTTTCGTTAATAAGTGCGTGCGCCGCCCGATGGAAATTAGAGGTTACGTGCCTCGTCATGTCCATAACACGCGCGTATTTTCTTTGCAACTACTACCAAGCGAGAATATATTCCAGTAGTAGCTTTTATTATTATCGGCCGTATGCCCCAGTAATTTCGATGGTTTATTAGTCGAGCGGATGGTGCATCGATTGCTGGCGCGACAGGTGCGAAGTATTCGACGGTCGGATTTATTCCGCCAAGAAAATCTTCATCGATGCGTTTAACGTTACGTACTTCTCCAATTGCAATTTATTGACTACTAATGGCCGGTTTTGTGAACAGTCAGATCGCGCATTTATGACGCGATATTTTATAACAGATAAATACATTTTGCAAACGTGTACTTATAAGCATTAATGACAAGCGATAAAGTATTTGACGACATGGCGATCATAATTCAAGCTAAAATTTATTTTCGGTAAATAGATTATTACACTGAGAAAAATGATTTGATTGTATCAACAAGACGTATATGATTAAATGCATTTTAGTTACATCTAGTAGAATTTCTGGTTATTATAATAGGACTCGAGATTTTGTAACTAGACTGTTTGATGGATTATATTAGGTGTTAAATTTAATTCCTGCCGTTTTTCGTCTCCAAAATTGATTTGTTTCGAAGGGAAGATGAATGAATACCTTAATCAAAGTTATTTCCTCCATTTTCTACTTTATTACTAATTAATAATACTTTATTAATAATACTTTGATTAAGGTATTTCCCTTCGAAACAAATCAATTTTGGAGACTAAAAACGGCAGGAATTAAGTTTAACACCTAATACTGTAGATTATACTATAAGGGATTTGTTTAATATTTTCCAGTTGGATCTACAACATTTTTAGTTACATTCACTAGACATGCGCAACATTACCAGAATTCAGGTTAACGTTAGCGCACCCTGGCAGTTCTATTATTGTGCAAGTTAGCGCAAATCGAACGAATTCGCATTGTTTTGTATCGTACATTGCGTATCGTGATTGAGCATTGTGTATCGTGTACTGAAGTGAAGTCTTGTAGTGAAACAATTAACCCTTACCGTACTAATATGGTAACTAGTGACCGAGCGATTCCTATTCGTGCAAGTTTCTTTGAGTCTTTCAGTAATTATAAATTATACTACATTTTATTATTTTCCAAAATAAAGAGTCAATATTTATTCTAGAAAGTTGAAAGTATGTTGGTGAATTTTTAGAGATTTTTTTTATTATTTTGAAGAGGTGAAAAAACGAAGAGATTTGAAGTGACCCTTGATGGTATGGATGAGGCACCAAATTGTATGTTAAATGGTACGGTAAGGGTTAATACTGCAAATTCAACTGGACGAACTAATTGTAAATCCTCGTATTGTATCTGAACAGGTCAGAAATTCCGAAGGGATTAAGAAAAAGTAGAATGAAATTATGTAGCATGGCTGACAAAAACACGTATTTTTTTCTCCGCCAACGGAATTTTGAGAATTTTGATATGTAGAAATTTTTAAAAATAAACGGGAAAAATTCTTTTTTCAATGTAGATTCAGAAGAAAAAAAATTGATTCACATTCAACGAAAATAAAGAACATCGAGGTCTCAGCATTATTATCTTGAAAATATCGAGGGATATCGTATATATCCCGATATGGAAAGCGGGGCATGGATTCTCGAGAGAAAAGATGACAGGCTATCTGAAAATTAAATCGTCGCCGCGCGTAACTTGTCTAAAGTGCCCCTATCTATTCTCTTTTTAGTTACCGACTTATAAAAAGCTAACCCAGGAAATCGATCTATTTCATTAATTATTTTAAGTTTTTGAAGACACCCTGAAGAAAAGATAGTTATTTAAAAAAATACCGCTCTGCGATAAAATATTGCATTTAATTATTTACATTTTTTACATTTTAATTATTTACATTTTTTTAAATAACCGTCTTCTTTAACCGCAGAGCGGGAAAATACTGTATTTAATTATTTGCATTTTTCTTTAATCTTGCCACTCGTGAAGCTGTGTAGACATTGTAACATGATAACATTTACAATCTCACAAACCATATCTTCATTAAGTGCATGTATATTTAATGCAATTTTCAATATTTTCTCAGAAACAAAGCCTCAGACGGAAAAGTTTATTCTATACTTTTGACTTATTTTTGTACAAGAAATTACAATCCGGTTGTATTATAAATTTGTCCCCACCCTATACATATACATATATATAGACATATATTTTTTTGATACGATTACTTAGTTTAATTATATTTTCTTTATAATCTATTAACAAGATACTTTAAAATTTGCATTAACAATTGCATTCGAGAAACGTGAAAAAAAGATTATTAATTACGATATTTATAGTAGTATATCAAAAGGCACGTGCCGTTAATATCGTGCTCTCTGTTTTCGTGCCGGTTTCTCGTTCCCTCTTGTGTGAATGTGATTGTAATACACCCGAGCAAGGCCGCAGCGGCGTGCCATGCCATAGATACGATCGATCGCCTCTGGAGCCACGAACACAGCAATTTAGGCTACGGTACCCGGTTCTCTATCGTAATAGTTTCCTGGAAAGTTACGTCTACGTGGCTAATCTTGGCACGCGGTCAGTCTGCAGTGGTCTTTCTATTATCCGAAAAAGCGCATCTTTTTGAAGTACCAGAAGTAATAGAAAAACTATCAAGATCTTTCCCAAAGAATCAGCTAGAAATATCTTCGATAATACTAATAAAATTGAATTTTTTACAATCAAAATGCAGTAAAAAAATAACGATTGTTATTAAAAGTTAAAATATTTCACACATTAAAATAATATAATAATTTCTTCGCAGTGTTATTCATTCAAAAAAATAAAGTGAGGAGAGAAAGAAAGAAAGAGAGAAATCAATGTTTTTAAGGGTAATCATTTCTGTAAAAAAGACTTATTATTTTTATGTTAAAAAAGCATAAAAAGAGTCACATTTGAAAAGTAATTATAACGATCTTATAAATTTACTATGGAAAAGACTTAATTCTCCTTTCATGCGTGACTTTTGCTTGATCGAGCAACAGGTGGCGGATTTGACCTTCGCGGAAGGTTCCTTCTACGCAGATTGAAAAGTTCACTCAACATTCTTTTAATTAGTAAGACGAAGGTGCCTGTCATTTGCATTGTCCGCCATCATTTCTGCATCGATTATTTTTATTGAGGTTAATGAACGCTGATTCGACACCGTATCTACAGAGACTATAAGACATTTTTTAATTAATATAAGAGAAAAAGGAATTACAAAATAAAACCAAATAAATTACAAATAAATTTGAAAAATCGGAGAAAAATGATAAATTTCATTTCTTTTCAATGATATTTATAAAGGCATTGCATTCATTTATCGTATATTCACACACCGTTCCACATGATGTAATACGTTGTATAGCATCATATAAAAACTGATTTTTTTTTTTCAACAACTTGCTGTACTCCGAGTATATCAGCTGCATTGTACATCATATAAAAGTTAACTGATTTTTTTTTTTTCAACAATTTGCACTCGATGTCCGAGCATATCGGTTGCATTCCATACAAATTAAAACCTCAACAGTTGCCACTCATGCGAAGATTTCTCTGTATTTTACGTGACAGAAAAACGAGTATTTGATTTGAAACAATATATGAACAAATACGAGACATCTCGTAAAAATTCATCACACGCGTGCAAATTTTGCATGGAAACTATTGTCAGATTTACGACAATAATCATCATCATATCGATAGATTTTGATCTTTTAAAACAATGCGCAATTATTTTTTAATCTCTTTTCTCCATACTTGAATTTTCTTTTATGTAGCAAGCATTTTATTTGTCATTGACAATATTCGATTAATAAAAATACGAATGTATTTTTACAATGGAATAATTTTACTTCTTAATTAAATTATACATCAAATAAAATTTATCGTTTTAATATTTTATTATTCGTTCTCTCTCTCTCTCTCTCTCTCTCTCTCTCTCTCTCTCTCTCTCTCTCTCTCTCTCGACACACACACATTTTTAATATCCTCTCCAAGACCTTAAATTCCGAACGAATTCTAGACTCCACGTAAACTAGTTAAAATAGCAAATCGCCTTGAAGCGAGTTCCTCTCTTTCTCTCTCTCTTCTTTCGTTCCCTCTCTTTCTTTAGCTTTTAACTCTCTTTTTTGTTGCCGCCTCCTCATCGTTGTCATCTCTCTCTCTCTCTCTCTCTGTCTCTGTCTGCCGTCGACAGACTCAACAGCACAAACTTGCGATCTCCGCACCCCGGACTTCTCTCGGTCGGTTTTAGCTCGAGGTTGATTAATCCGGCAAACGGAGGCGTCGTGGCAGGCAAGACACGACGGACGATAGTGACACAAAAAAGGGAGAACGAGCTAGAGCGCGATAATCATTAGCAGGTCGCGGCTCTAAAACGCATCGCGATAGCGCATCCATCATACTAGCGCCTACAAGCCCCAAGACTAGAATAAAAGCAAGAAGACACACGAAGCTGGAAAACATGGCTCACCCTTCTTTGTTACCTCAATCATCTGTAATGGTTTTAAGGACAGGACTCCGTGATTCTTTCGTAGTGTAACGACCCAAAACTTGAAAGGGCTGAGACGACAATTGAAAATTCAAGAGAACAATGAACACTGTCCGTTCGTAGTAATAGTGTCAACTCTACTGGAAATCAGCAACGATGTCGCAACTGAGGAATGAGAAATTATCTACGCGACCTTCGACTATCACAATAGTCATTATAATATCTGCTTATACAAACGCGATTAATAATAGACAAATCGACGTAAAATTTATTTCATTACTCTGAATAGAATGTGTTTTACGTTAAAATGCAAATGCATTGAAAAGTATTAATATAAAAAGCATAATTAAATACTGTTCTATAAATTATACTAAATAATTTAATTTTATAATGAATTTTCGTAAAAAGCTCTAAAATCTTTCTATAGAAAAATATATAAAATTAAAGTTTAATATATTATTCAATATATATTATATAATTTAAAATCAGAATTGTCAAACCTCATAATCTCTTATTTATTATATAGTTCTTTTCTTCTTTATTTCAAAATCGGATTGTAAATCCGATGAAAATAAATCGTTTTTCGTTTACGTCCTAAGTATTTATATGCAGAAAATAATTGATGCTGAAATTGGAAACTTAAAATCACTTTTAGTACGCACGTTTAAGTTATCTAATTACGGTACAGCTTGATTTATTGTCAGGATTCGTGAAGATTGTGAAAGCTGTGGCGAACGAAGAGACTTATATCGTTATCGATAAGAGGCGTCCAAAGGTAACCAGCATGCACCGCTAATGATTCTCTTATCGCCGGGAGGAACTTATTTGTCGATCGTTGGTAGCCGGTCGTGGCTCTTGCGCTACCCGCGTCCTTGATTACTGATAAGCCTGCCGTACAAGTTTCTAGTGGATCTCATCGTATTTATACAATAAAGAATCGTCGTACGATGCGAACGATCGTGAACACGCACTGTTATCTATAACACGAGGCAATCGTGATACGAGTCGACAGATAAGATGCATGCCTTTCAAAATGGATGCCGGGGGGTCGTACCTCTCGGCCCTCGCGAATCTCAACCTGTTTCGAATGATTGATTCGTTGCAATCATATGTCGATCAGCGCGGCACCTTGCGAGACCACTATTTTATCAGTTTGATTTTACGTCATTATATTTATTGGATAGATTATTATAAACTATGCGTTAAAAGATAATGTACGTATTAAGGCGTTCAATAAACATCACATAGAAAGACTGCTTGAATTAACAAAACATGTTTAAGCAAATTTTAGAAGAAGTAATATTTTATGTATCAGAACATTTAGATATGATAGCACGTCCAATATTTAGTATGATATCGATTAGAGTTTGATTAGTGTGTATGTAACGAGGTAATACTCAACCAACTATCTGGTTATTATGACAAGAAGAAAAGAACATGTATGATTAAGATAAATATATCAATTGTTGGACAAAGTAATAAAAGATTTCAAATATTAAATTTCTCTTCACCATTCCATGTATTAAATCGATATCAGAATCCTTGGTTCCTGTCGCTTCGTATTTGAATAAAAAAATAGCTTATACTATTCCTAACACTCTTAACAAAATTATTAGTCATGGTAAGGACAAATTGAATCAAATGTCACAACAAGGCGTGGTATATAAGATCTCGTGCTACGATTGTGAAGTTACTTACATAGGGCAGACAAACAGAAAATTACAAACACGAGTTTTAGAGCACCGTTCTGATATTAATAAAAAATCAGGATCACCTTCATCTCAAGCCATCGCATTGCTCATAATCATGATTTGGATTAATGTGAGGATTAATATCAGATTTTGAACCCTCTTATAACAAGAGGACAATATCTGAAATGGTGCATATAAAGAAACAGTCGAATGGACTAAATTTACAGAACGGTTTCCTTTCCTGACGCTTATCTTCCTATACTAGAACTTTTATCCTCCTCCTAGAATTCTCCTCTCCCTCCTTATTTTGTTTTACGTCATTCCCCCTTTCTTATTTTCCCCTACCCTATCTCCACTTAAGTATGTCTAGATTTGTTTATTTCGAATTAACGATTATTTTCGATCTGTCTCTTGTATGTAAAGGAACTCATTTTTGGATTTGCTATTACTAAGAACATGTTAATCAGAGTAATATTAAATCGAATAAGTATGGTGTGCACTTGAACCAAGCTAGATATATATCTTTTTAATTTCTATTTATAATTTTTACATATATCTAATACAAATTACTTTCTTCTTTTTTTTTCTTTTTTCTCCCTATTATAATCTATTCATAGACATATGACTAATTGTATTATTTTTTTGACGAATCTAATTTTAATTTCAGACCTGTTTTTGTGTGTAATATTATCTTTCAATTATAATAGTTAAACGATATTGATACGATTTTGGATGTATCTTCCGGATGTATCTTTCGAAAGTCGATTGCATGTCATTGCAAGTAATGGTTGTCACCTTCTTGGGAACTTTACGTTCAACGCTGTTATGATGTGTGCCGCCGAATTACATATATATAACGTAATTACCAGAAATATCTTCTTTATACAATTGCGTTGCAAATAATTCCGTACATATTTTTATTTTTAAATTTTATTTTAACAACTTGAAGATGACCTCATATTAGGTCGAAACGTTTTGTTTATAATTATTTTTAACATTGTAACAAATATATTATTTTGGCTCGTAGCTCCTGTTTTATATGTATTGAATTTAAATTTCTAGTAATATGTACGATTCTAAATAAATTTGTTATAAAATTTTTATAAACAAATTTATTTAGAGTTCACATATTAAAAGCTTAATATTTTAAATTTTATATCACTTTGTCCAACAAATTAGATCATGTGCACTAACTGTATACTAATTGGTACATTAATCTTAAAGGAGTATTAATAGAACAGAATTTCTGGTTATCTCTCAAGATAATTTGGCATTTCAACCAAAAGTTTTGTTACTTTCACCAGAATTCATGTAATCAAATCAATGTGTCTGATTATCATAAAGATGCCTCCAGAAAATATGACTAATACATACACCAACTTTACATTTGCTAAATATTGGCCACATTCAATAAATAATTATATGTCATGTGTGTATGTGATATTTGCTAAGTTGGCGAACGTTGACCATATTGTCTGGAGGCACCTTAACTAGAATATGCAACCAAAGTCTGGTTGTTTTAACCAAAGTTATGTGCATATTTCCATTAAACAGTCTTGTTATTATATACATATTTCAAGTTAATTCAACTAATTTTTTTTTCAACGCATAATATTGAATGTAAATAGTAAAAAATTGATATTCTGCTAGCTTCTATTTACGCCACGTTTATAATAGTAAAGCTAAATCGTATAAATAAATGGAAAAATACTAAATATTTGAATAACTATAATATAAAGATAAATATCTTTCGTTAAGTAACTAACTTATTCGTCTGACAACTACGATAGTTTTAAAATAGTTGAAATATTAGCCACTGACGATGTCAAATTGTCATTATCTATAAATCACTTCATATCAGTTAATAACAGTTAAAGCTAATGAAAACTTACTGGAAAATTAATGTAAACGTCTACGAAAGAATGAGACGGACTTCGGCAGCAATATTGGGCATTTTATTCTTATACTAAAAAGCAGAAACTTTGTAAAATAAGGAGTTCAATGAGAATGAAGAGACAGGCGATTAGCAGGCTACGTCATGCTTTTCCTCTAGCTAAATCAGCACGGCCTCCGTATATTTTTGAAAGCCGTCGACAGGATCATCGCAGCTGGCGCGAGGATATATAGGACCAGATGGTCCTTCTTCGTCGCCTGGTCTCGACGTTGCCGAGCTTGCGGCAGTGCCGTGTACGAATGAACCAGCCGAGCGAAGGAGAATGTGTTGAACAGAGAGAGAAAAATAAAGGAGAGAGAGAGAGAGAGAGAGAGAGAGAGTGTGACAAACAGAGAGAGAAAAGAAACAAGGGAAGAAGAAAGCGACAAGAGGGAGGATGGGATGGGGAAACGTACGCAAGAAAGAGAGAAAGAGAGACAAGAACGAAACGGTGGGCCCTCGAGTGGGCTGTTCTCCAAATAGCTCCACCTGCCCTCAAGACGCCAGCAACATCGTGCTCATCTCGAGGCATCGGCGAGGCTCAAACTCAAGAGAGCCGAATTTTTGACCCGTGCCAGGACGAGTAATGATCGCGACGTGATCGGAAGGACCCGGGCCAGGAAGCCCCGTACAAGCAGTTTCACGTGGCATGCACCTGGCCCCGGAAGCGAAGCGGCGTTCCGCGAAGAAAATTTTTATCGCGTCGCTCGCATCGAGAGAAAGAGAGGAAGCGAAAGCTCTCTCTTGCGTGTGCGAAGATCTCACGTGATAAGGCCATTAGAAGATTCGATGTTATCGCCGTTAATGCGCGAAATTGCGGCATGGTGGAACGCGGCCTGTCATGTAAATCGAGCGTACTTTAAATTCGGTGGGCACGTTATAGTCACGATAATTTAATTAATAACTTGTAATTACAAGGCTTAAAATGTCGCTCGATGAGAAGAAAATTGATACGTAAAGAGTGAATTTAACTTGATTACTAATTTTAATAACAATTAGTAACAATGTGTAATTTAATTAATCCATTTAATTAATCTTTTTTTACCTTAATCGAATTTATAAGGATCAATTTGAAACCTTAAAAATAAAATATGCAATCTAGAACCATGGAAAAAATTTATAATTTGAAATCCAATCTTTCAACACATAAAAGAGTATTATAATTTTCAACTATTTTCGAGCTATTATAATTTTTATGTCAATTTGTACCTTTAGCTATTAAAAAACAATGATTACAGTAATACGCATAGATTGCATAAGAATCACGCGCCGATCTGTGGGAAAGATAGAAAATAGAAGCATAATTTTCGTTTATTGCGTAATTAATTATCCACATTTACGGGATTAGGTAGATCGAACAGAGATTACGTCCAAGGAGGAGATATTTATGCAGCAAGAGAAAGCACAACACACGCCACCTTTTCCAATTCTCTAACACCCTCTCTCCTCGTGGTATCTCCGCCTAGTTATAGTCTGATATCCAACAGAGCGATGGAGGGTACACGTTCCAATGTACTGGCATGTTGGGGCACGGGGCGCGTTCGAAGCGCCGCGCCGCGCCGCGCCGGCAGCCGTCGGGATATTGATTTACAATGCTTACTCCGCTCTATAGCGACTCCCATAACTACAGAACCCTCCGCGCGTCTCCCTCTCCCTTTCTCACTCACATTTCTCTCTCTTTCTCTTTCCCTTTTTGCGTCTCTTTCCCGCTCGAATCCCGTTCTCTCGTTTATTTCCTCGCCGTGCTCTGCCACACTCGTTAGCAATTACCAATACCGTCGCTGCTATACTGTCTTTTTTCTCTCTTCGTTTTTCTTCTTTTTAGGCCCGGTTTTTTCATTTGCCGTTAACTTGTAGTCAGGCTTAACCTGGTGATAACGTAAAATTGGTATTTTTCTATGATTAATTGATAGTCACTGAATTGATAATTTTTGTAGTGAATAATTTTTAAGCTTGATTCTTCATTTTTTATGATTAACTTGTGGTTAAACTTAATCTAGCGTTTTATCCAATGGGCTTCATTTATGACAATGTAATGGATAAAGTTTATTGGGTAAAACATCAGGTTAAGCTTAACCAATCAGATAATGAAAAATTGGATCTTAAACTTATGTCGCAAAATCAATTTAATGATTAATCATAGCTAGAAAAATACTATTTTTTATATTATCATCAAGAAAAGTAAGGTTATAAGTCTAAGGAGCCAATTCTGTAACTCTTTAACGACAGTCGTTGATGTCTTTGCGCAGATATTATGTAGAAAAAGCTGCGCAAAGACATCAACGACTGTCATTTAAGAGTTACAGAATCGACCCCTAAATCACAAATAATCAGATTGCTGATTCTACAATGAATCTGCAGTCTTAATCGGTGAAGTTGGTCAATCAGCGTCAGTTGTACAAGTTGACTATTGGTCAACTTCATTAATAAGACTTAGGTTTACCAACTACCGGCTCATTGTAGAATCAGAAGAAAAATTAAGCCTAACAAACTCGTCGAAAATGATATTGTCGATACAAAGATGAGTGACATGATCTTGACCAACCTCCGAATTCCTAAAATTCCTAAGTAATGGATATATTGAAGACAAACGATTGATAAAAACTTTAAGCTATCATATCTTTTTATCGAAAGTGAAAAGTTTCTAAATTATTAGAAGAGATATGATCGTATACTAGATATGTTATACAAGATATTCTTCATTTTACGCATGAAACTTTATAATAGGTCATAATATCCAATCGAACTGTGAACATCCAAGATTACAACGAGATAAATAGATTAAAACTTTAAATAATCTGACAGCAAAACAAAACTAAATACAAATACGTTGCACAATACAAGTTACTGTTAACGATTCTAAAACTTAATGACAGTATTTTTTGTAATTTTATGCATTAATATTGACAATTATATCATCTATAGATATATATTAATTATATACATAATATTTTGTACAACAATAATATTTTGAATAACAACACATAGTATTACCAATACTTTAGTTCCACGCTATTGTTGAAATCAAATCGAATGATATAAGTTTAAATTAATAATTAAATATTGGAATTTGTTAAACATTAGGAAAAAGCCATTATTATGTTTTATATAATTGCCAGTTATTATCATTGTAAATTTGATTTACGTAATAGGTATACAATATTAAGAATCAATTATATAAGCTAAATTTTGTAAAAATTTAGCGTATACCATAAAAGTTGCAAATAAAAAAGTATAGGTTTATTGAAAATTTATTTCTTACAATCTATAACAGTTTTTTTGTTTTATAAATCGCGACATGTATGTCAAATTTATAAGTATAAAAACATGAAACTAGAGAGAAAGTAGACAAATAATCTATTTTTTCCGGAGCAATTTGGTTCAAAGAGAAGGCTATTTTAAAGATAAAATTTATTATCAGTTGTATGAGTCAATCTCTATTTTAGTATCAATATTTTTATCTCACCACATTTTCCATCAAAATACCACTCTTAAGAGACTTTTGTTGTTGAAAATGTGCTGATTAACATTTTCACTCAACAACTGATTGCGTTTATCGCAAGACAAATTTTTCAAACGTGCTAATTGGCTCTAGAACAGAAGTTTTTATCCTATAGCCAATCAACAGGCTCGAAAAATTTATCGTACAACAAATATTAGGCATATATGCGCAATAACGTAGAACAGAGAAATACACCGAAATCATAAATATTGTATAAAATGAAGGGTATTAAATTGTTACATTCTGTATTATTTACGCGTGATATTTGTATATGTATGCACAAATTGATTTCTTTGCTTCGATCAATCCGTATGGATAAAGACCGATCAACTTTGGCAATCAGATTTTTCAAAATGCGCTGTGTGTGTTTGTGTGTGGTGTGTGTAAAAGAATAAATTAATTGCCTGCAATTGTCTCATGTTTTATGCAGGGTTTGCCAAAACTGACAATAAGTTTTAGAGACAGATTCTTTGTAACATATTAAGATGAATAATCTAATTCGATAAAATACCAAAGTTGTGATAGTTTTCGAATGAGAAAGAAGAGTTTAAAAATTATGAATGATAGCTGTAGATTACAGCTGGAATTTCACGCGTTCACGGAAAAAAGAAAGTAGCTATCGTAACTAAAAACATAATTAAGGATAAAACTGCGACTAATTTCTTTCTCTTTGTAAATTACTTTGTGTTAACTGTGCTATTATATTAACATCATTTTTAAGTGTTAAGGAAATAAGTAATTAGTGAATACAGAGGCATTTCGACGAAAAGAATGAGATATATCGACAAAGAAGAGATTCCGAAAATGATGCCCATGATAAACATCTTTGACCTGACATCGTCATGGTAATATTTCTGACTCTCTTTTCTGAGCAATCTGTACGATCGTCCATGTGGGGGGTCCCGCCGGAAGTTTATTGCTCGGTTATCCGGCCAGTACCTCATTTTACGCTTCGCCGTAAAACTTACGCCACGATGAGAGAGCGGACGAATCTCAACCGAGCTCTAGTAAATCGAGTAAATTTTGCGGACAATTTCTGTCTAATAAATGTCGCGAACTAGTTTTCGCTGTCACCCGCAGATACGATGGTTTTTAAGTGGTCGACCTCTGAGAGCGAAGCATACTATTATCGTAAACCATGAACTAACTAAATCACTTTAAAATTATGATATATGTCTTGAGATGCAAGAGCCATCCATAAAACACGCAGTAAAACATCGCAGCATTTGTCGTTTAAAATTTGCAAAATACTTAGATGTTAGTAATATGGCAATAATATTCATTAATCATTATTATAGCAATACACAGAAATTTATAAAATATGTAACACAAAAGGAATAGTATTGTTTTTATTCCGAAAAAAAATGAGAAAATCAAATTTTTATATATTCTTAATAAGTAAGCATTCGAATGTTTTTCAAAAATTTCACACAATTCATATCATATATGGATCATATAGAAATACAAATTAATTAAAAAATTATTTAAAAGTATTTTGTAAATCTTGAAAATTTGAAACATATGTTAAAATTTTCGAAAATTCTCTTGAAAATATTTAAATGTGTTTTTAAATATTTTAAAAAAACCATTGAAATTTTTCAAAATTTAATTAGAGCAATTAAATCGTGTCTGCAAATTAAGCAGAAGTATTCAAGATATTTAAGATTTCTGTCGTATATTCGGACTGACTCAATAAATATTTTAAACTCATCACTAATTTTTCACTTTATTTTGCAAATATATTGATAATAAAAAGACTACCTAAACTAAATTATTTTAAATTATCAATGTATTTATTAATGCAATAAATAAATAATTCAAGGCAATTGATGAGCAAATGTATATGAAATAAATATGAATATGAGAGAAAGAGAGAAAGAGCATAAAAAAAAAAGTTGAATGTATCTAAACATAGATTAAATATAGAAACCTCGATAGAAACTCTGTACCTTTCCTCAGCGCTAACGTGTGATTAATTAATATAAACTGATTATATGTTACATTAATTATGCTTTTTATATGTAATGTCATACTTGTCGTAAGTGTAACGATTTGGTTTTGTTGTATTTTTGCTAATTACCTATATTTTTCTTACAAATATTGTATAATGGAGGATGATAAAAATGTGAATAATTTAAATTCACAAGATTTCGAAATTACAAAATGTCGCAACTTGGGATAATCGAGATGCAACGGCGCACTGCAGCTAGGTGTCACCTGTTGAATCGTTCCGTTTAACGCACGTTTTCCTGGAAATTGTACGCTCTACAGAGAAAACATGTGATAAAGAAACATAACAGGAAACAAAATACAAAATGAAATATTCAAGAAAGTATGGAAAGGCTGTTCTTTAAGAGGTTTCATATTCTTTGTAATGGCTCTATACCGGATATATATAATTATAATTTATACATATCAAATGTATAAGCTGTTGTAAAATCATTAAAAATGTGTAACATATTTTGAGTGCTTACATCTAAGAAAATTAAGAGGTAAGTGCGGAAAAAAACAAGTTAACTCGATGCGTTTTCCTTCATGCATTTTCTTCTCATTTTTCTCAGATGTACGCACCGGAGGCACATATGGTTATAAACAACTATGGAAGAAAAGGGAACGGCGCTCTGAGTTACGGTAATTAGCAATATCGTACTATGTCCTCTACGTTATCGTATAAATATAGAACATGCAGGTAAACAGTAAACGAGATGATACCGGGGGAGAGAGACAGAGAGAGAGAGAGAGGGGGGGGAGTAGAGTTAAAGGCGGAGAAGGTTACGCACGCGTGCACGCGCGTGTCGGCACGCATATGCATGCATGCACGCACGAACGCACGAGCGCACGTATATATCCACGCGCATCACGACCGCTCTTTCTTTCTTGGTCTACCACCCTCGATGTCCTGAGATCCCGCCTTCCCCGTCTGGCTTGTTCTGAAGCCAGCACAATTTATGCCCAATTACATCCTAATTACCGTAATGGCATCGACTTGGGCACAGATGGTGTCACGGGGTTAAGTAACTCACGATCCGCGACCTCGATCGCCTCGCTGATCGAATACGAGAATGTTAGATACATTGATATTAAGTATTAGATTATACAATATATTACAGATAAGTAAAAAACATTTATCTTTTTTTTAATCATATCTCATGGGAAAAAAATTGGAAATGTTGAGAGGCATAATTCATAAATCATGATCCACGAAAGCTTTTCACTTTTAATGGACAAGTATATGTAACACACACACATACAAACATGCACTTTGATATCTATTTAATTGTCAATATTTGTCACATCATAAGGTTCAATTCGAAATAATAAATCTTATATGATAATTTGTTACACTAATTTCAAAACTATCAAAGCGAAAAATAAACGAATAATAATATAAATATTATAAAGCAAGCAAAATATAGATAAATTTGACAAAAACTTTTCAACAAAACTTCAATTCATGTGTATTTTTAATATCTTTTCCTACCAGTTGCAAATTTCATTTTCCCGACTGTGCGAAATGCTCACGCGAATATAATCTCCCTGTTCCTGTTTCCGAATAGCAGGCAGCTCATCGTACATGACGAGAACCATGAATGGACAAACAAGCAGACAATGAACATGGCATACGAATAACACATGCCCTACTAAACTACTCTAACTTAGGATTCAGGAGTTCTCAAAACTGACACGTTTTCCAAATACCGTAAATCTTATATTATAGTATATTCTATATTTTGTAATATATTCAAATCTCTTTTGCTATTTTTTTCTTTTTCTGTCCATTTCTTCTTTCAAATATGGGTGCTTTCCAGCAAGATACACAGATAGTACAATATAACACAGTGAATCATTATACATCCTTATTGTTTGCCAATGTTAAACAGAGATGAGATAGTTACTTTGTTACACTATGTGTTTTGCTAGAAAACACTATGGAACTTTTACTTAACAAGACACATAGTGTAACACAAGTCATTATTTCATCTCTGCTTAACATTAATAAACAATAAAGATGTAATCATTTACAATGTGTTACAATGTATCATCTACAATGTATATCAGACCTGTCTAAATTTGAGCTCCGGAACCAAAACGCAAAGCCATCGCCAACAAAATCAATATGCGTAAGATTTCGAGGACTGTAAAATGTTGACACGCGTCCGAGCGATGCTTATCAACACTTTACGGTCTTTGAAATCTTACTCACCTTAAGTTTTTTGTGTCGATAACTTTGTGTTTCGATTCCAAAGCTCAAATGGGACAGGCCTGATCTATGTCTTTTGCTGAAAGAAGAAATAGAGAGAAAAAGGAAAAATGTCAAAGATAAGATGAAAGATTCTGTCCATATTCAGAACACGCATGTTAATGTTGATGTTATCACGTTAACAAGTTGAGATATTATAAAGTTTTTGCAATACGCGCAGTTTAACTTTCCACTAAACAACGTGACTTTAATATTTTCTGTATCTGGATACACGGTATTGCAAAAACTCCCTATTTTGCACATATAACGTAAACGCATTATAGCGTATCCACTTAAAAGCATTCTGAATATGGAACATCGAATATTTCATTAAAATTAAATTTAAAATGCGATTATTTTATCGCCACACATTTTGCTTAGACAATATACATACGTTCAACTTTGTTAATAATATATACTTATAGTAATAATTGAGAGTTAAAACAAGATATTTAAGTATATCCAATTAATCAATAGCAATTTGTTCTAATAATTATTATAATAAAGTACCATTTGATGAAAACTTTTCGATGGGGACTTTAGCTATTGGTATATTTCACGAAAATGAATGCAGTAATGAACATCACGAGGGGCCGCGATGGCAAGTGGCACCCTAGCGTTCAGGACCTCGCCCTTCGGTACTCATCGATGTTTAATGAGACAATAGAGACGGGGAAAACAACAACCATGCGCGGTTACTGAAAAATTTAGCAGCTACGCAAAGAGGAAACTGATTTCGCTTATAATGTTACGAAGCAAAAATATCGATGTAACTAATATCAATTATAATTTTTTTCTCTAAAAGAAAGGTTTACTAAAACTTTTCGAAATAACACCGAAACATTTGTAAATTTACTTCTGAACATTACTTGGAAGGACAAGAATAAATTTACAAATGTCTTGATATCAAATTTTATTTCTACATATGTATATAAACATAGAATATGAGATCATAAAAACCACACCTGCATCTGAATATATCATACTTTTTTGTAACAAAAACATGCATTTGCTCAATAGCTGAAAGAGCGGTACGAAAATCTTGAAAAAAGGAATGTTTGAATTTCATGAAGGATAACATCAAAGTAATGAACGTCCAAGGTTACATATTTCTCTCTCGTCGGTGTTTATTCTGAATTATTGAATATTCATCAACGTTATTGACGGAGTGACCGCGCGAAGGCGTACGCGTGTCGCATCCTATAACTCGTGTCGCGCATTCGGTCCCAGAGGAAATGCTGCACTGTGAAAACGGCCCCTGTGGGCGAGAGTGCTTGCGAGTCGTTATCGAGTCGCGTTATACGCCGAATTAAAGGGGTACGGTGAAACGCTATGGGGGATCGTGCTCAAAGCCACGCCTCGCGCGTTCTCCGACTCTATTACTTCTCTCCCTCTCCGGTCGACGAGGACTAAAAAGCGGAACTCGAATTGATTTGTCGAGATTTGCCATCGGAAACGTTTTCATTAAATATTCCCGAAAAGAAGATTCTTGACAAGAACTGTAACTATAAAATATGGAAGTATTATATTTTTATAAAGTTTATTGTTATCTCTCACTTCCTCTACTTCGCTCATCTCTTTTTGGCAACGAATATATACCGTACTTACGGTGAATGCAAAAAGTATTCATACACAGAATATTTTTACAAAAGTCTCATTTGTAGAAAATAAATATTAATTAACAATTTATTAACCAGTACGTTCTATCCTAATATAAACAAAAAGGCTTCGTGAAAATAACTGTGTTCATGATTTCAGACGCTAATTTCTCTACTACATAAATACTTTTTGTGTGTTCAAATAATACAATTTTTTATTTTTACTTAAGATACTATATTTTAATTATTACACATTTTTTAGGTAAAATAATTTTGAAAAAACTACAATCTATTTTATTATTTATCAATAATTGTTAATTAATGCTTACTTTAGCGTTCCGTAAAATACGATGTGTATAATGAATTATTCTTGTTATTCCAAATGTTAAACAAGAACAAAAGATCATGCGTATCATGCGCTTGTGGAACGCAATCTTCTTAAAAATAAAATTTTTTTTTAACATATCTCCTGTACGGAATACTTTTTGCATTTACTGTATTTTTTATTTTTGTATCACGAGGATATAATAAGTAATATTTTTTAATAAATAAATAATTCTATAAATAGTAAGTATAGTTGTAAGAATTGACCAATCACAAATAGTAAGTGTAGTTGTAAGAATTAACCAATCACAGTCAAATATGAGGAAAATATTCGATTGTGATTGATCAATTCTTACCACTACAACCACTTACAACTACGCTTACGCAATTATAGAATTGGCTTTACAGTGTACTTCATAGAGACATTATACGATATTCGAGCGTCGTCTATTAGTTGAAAAATATCTGATCTGTACATGAAAGAAAAGATTGGTTGCTGTAACAAATTAGATGGTTAAATTAGATGGCATAGCATTTTTAATTGACTGCAGCAACCAATTTTTGGTTGCGTTAGCTAATCGAAATCCTATACTGACATTGCGGATAAGCTAACACAACCAACAATTGGCTGCAGCAACCAAAAATTGGCTGTTGCAACCAATTAAAAATGCTATGCCATATTTTACCATCTAATTTGCTGCAGCCAATCTTTTCTTTCAGTGTAGGAAATGAAATGTCAAAAACAAGATCCGATATTCCGAGACGAATCGCATCGTACATTCTGATCGTTTACTTGAAGTCACGGTAGCGCTTTCGAGTATTCTCGAGTGATATACGGATAAGACAATCAGTATCACGCTAAACACAGTTTTCGTATTAATCATGCTCCGTGAGGACCAGATCTGTATACATAATTATGCACTTACGGTGCAAGTTAATTATACTCCGCCCAACACGTTCTGCCCTCTCATTAGCCGTCTGTTATTCCATGCATCTTCAAAGATACGAAAAGAGATATAGCGGATCCAATCTGCTCCCAAGGTGTGATTATGAGCAATTAACGTGAAGTTACGCGTTAATTGTTAAAACTTTCACAAAATTAACCTGTCACGTTAAGATCTTGAAAACGTTGTATCTGAAAAATACATTGAAATCTGATACTGTTTCCGGTGAAAAGATCCTTGAGACGAAATCTTGCGAAAAGCGCAAATTAAATCACAATACCAAAAAAATAAACAAAAATAGATATTATTCGAAAAATATTACAGACCTAATTGTTGTACTGGCAATAAAATATCTTGTGGGAGACAAATTAATAAAAAAGTATTAAATAAAATTAAATAAAAAAGCGAAAATAAATTCTATTTGCTGAAAAATTTGGATTTGTATTCTTTTATTCGCAACAAAATAACGGTAAATGTACTCGTGCAAAATCTCACAACGATACAAATCAACACAAATTAAGACAATTTTAAAAAAATTCACTCACCGATTGCTGTAATACCGCTTTCATCATCTCACCAACTGCCTCTGCAAAACAATTTTTTATAATAAAAATTTATCAAATTCGTCTCTCCACTCTAAAAAATATCGGTGTAGATTTAACACCTTTAGATTTAACATCCATGTGGAGTGTATATAATTCTCACTGCGTTGGTGTTAATATTATATAATATTAACATGGCGTAGACGTCACATTTCTGATATTTATATCAACATTATCGTGGTGAATGTAAAATTTATGGTACTAAATCCGTATCATATTGGTGTTAATATTGACACCAACACAGTAAGAATTATATAGACACCGCTATTTTTTAGAATGTCAAATTTTCAAATAGGATTAAAATCTCTTACCATTGATATAATGGGTGCTTTCCATTTGATAACTCAAGTTGACACAAATCGACACAAGTATTGTTCTATCCTGTCACACTCTGAATGTCAAGAAAGATAGAATGACGATTGCGTCGACTTGTGTCATCAAATAGAAAGCATTCTTTACCGTACAAATTGCGCATTTATTTGACAAAGTCATAGAATCACGACTTTACCTTATTAACAAAGTATCGAGTGATAACATAGAAAAGTTAATTATATGTACACGCAATTGGTATTCGGATTTTTGATACTTACCAGCCATTGCGCCGCCGTTGCCATCCTGACCGCAGCTGCAACCGAGCCAACTCATCGTTGAAATATCTTTTTTCTGATCCTATTATTTCACTCTCTATTTTGGTCATTTCACTACACACGCACACACATATGCGCGTGCGAATCGACAGATTGCAATCGTGAATTAATTAACGAGGTACGATCGCGCGATGTTTCAATCGGTATTCCCGATGTTTACGAGCGCACCTTTCGCTTTTAACGAATGACATATAATTGAAAACACGCAGATTTTATACGCCAAAGGGGTATGGAATATAGAATAATGCAACGCGCGAGAAAAGTCCGTGACATAACCTCCAACCTTTGCGATACGTCGGATTAGTTTCATTATCAATATTCTTTTTATATCGAAAACTTTCAAGCTTATAGATCGAAAATTTTTTATTTTAATGATTAAATCATTAGAATATAAACAGAAACTGAAAGGAATCATCTTAAACCAAGAAGAACTATCTCGATCTTTACAAACAAAAAGAACGTAAACAAAAATTATAAATCGTAACGACTGCGGACGATTAGCGTTTATTCGACACTTTGTTCAACTTGCTCGACACAATTTTCTCGACGCTCAATTATCTCGACGTATAATTACTTCGATCCGATTTACTTTCAGCGAGAATGGAACGAAAAATAACTAAGTACGTCCGCGGCGCGCCGTGTATTGTTTATGTACGATCGGAAATGTGTAGGTAGGGAGGGGCTACTGTAGATAAACGGGATCGACACCACTTGACGCACGAATTCGTAGTCCGGCTTGCAACTTGCAACCCAAAAGACGCGATAACTTAAGGCTGCAGCTCACACTTTTGCATAACGCATAACGCATAGTGCATAAGCGAATCAACTAATCAGAAGCTTTCCTTTCCTCTCATTCCATGGAAAAGAAGAATTTCGGTTGGTGGATTCCCGAAAGGCCCGTCTACAATACACGGAGTAAGAAGTAAGAGTAAGAAATTGACCAATCACAGTCAAATGTGAGAAGAATAATCGACTGTGATTGGTCAATTTCTTACTCTTACTTCTTACTCCGTGTATTGTAGACGGGCCTTTATGCACTATGCATTATGCGTTATGCAAGAGTCTGTGCTGCGACCTTAACGATTCCGCGATGCTCCATTTTCGTTAATAGCTCGCGCTATTTTTCTCGACACATGAGCCGGTATTCATATGGTACGTTCAGGGAGACACTATTAGCGCTATTTCTGTCATTCTGTCTTCATTGTTTATTAGACGTAAAACAAGGATAGAATGACACAAATAGCGCTAATAACGTCTCTCCGAACGTACCTATAGTCAGTTCTTATATTCAAGACCGGCTTAAGTTCAGTCTTAAGATGTCACGAACTAGGGCCGGATTGGCGTCTTAAGGCATTACTTAAGATGGTCTTGAAATAAGAATCGACTATGAATACCGATGCTTTCTATTTGATGACATAAGTTGAAGCAAGTCGGCGCAAGTGTCGTTCTATCTTTATCACTCTCTGAATATCAAAGATAGAACGACGTTTGTGTCGACTTTTCATCAATTTATTCTTGATAAGAAAGAACCGAGTATAAATTCCGCGAGTATAACACTATTATCTACTAAGTCAATGATCGAGATGATTGATTCGCGTATGAGATTTTGCGATTTCGTACGAAACGACGCGTAAGATTTATAACCTTTATGGAGGGACGCGATTAATCGTAATGATACCGATAATTTGATTTGACAAGATGTATTTTACGCATTCGGTTATTTCCTTGGCACTCCTAATATACTTATAATTATCGAGTTAACTTACTTTTAGTGAAGAGAAAAGGAAAAAATGGGAAAAATCCGCGGACGCGTCCTGTAACGTTTACGCGATCGGAACGATTACTTGCGACTACTGTACGGGTAAATCGACAACACTTGACGCACGAATTCGTAGTCTAGCTTGCAACCCAAAAGTGCGATTATTTACCCGCCGATTCGCGAAGCTCGTTTCTATCACTCGCGCTGTTTTTCGCGATGTTTTCTCATTTCGCGACGCGATTTATTCTTGATAAGAAAGAAACGAGTATAAAATCCGTGAGTATAACTAGGGGCGGTATTCATAGTCGTTTCTTATATTTAAGATCGCCTTAAGTTCGATCTTAAGATGTCTTAAGACGCTAATGCAGCCTTCTGATTGGTTCGTGACTTCTTAAGACTGTACTTAAGACGGTCTTGAATATAAGATCTGACTATGAATACCGGCCTAGGACTCAGACAAAAGATTCGAACCTGTTGAATATTCGATCTATTCGAATAGTTCGAAGTTGAAAAAAATGAGCATCTAATTCGAATATTTCGGACAGTTCGAACAGTTCGAGCTTAAGCAGTGATCAGTATGAAATGTCAATCTGTTATGTCTGAAGTTCGGACGGTTCGGACGGTAAACAAATATAAGTCGTGATTCAATTTATACTGACAACGCTCATGAGCATCGTTGTTCTTAACATTTGACAAATAACAAGGATGAAATGATTTTTAAGCATTGTGAGCGTGAATCGGACCGCGGCCATAAAATGTGCCTTGGAAACAAAAAAGCAGTTTTTCACACACGAGACTTGAATATACAAACATAACAAAAATGTCAAAAAAAAAGTCGCGTCATATTCAGTCATATTCAGGTTGATCCTGAGGATGACTTATTATGCCTGAGTTCGAAATGTAATAAATTTGAACTTTCAGCTCTGAAGTGGGTTAAAATAGTTCGAACATACATTCAGCCTGAACTATTTAACGTTCGAACTTGAGATTCGAACTGTCCGAACTGTCAAATCGTCTGATATTTCCGAGCACTAAATATAACATTATTAGCTATACTGATTGTGAGACAATCAAGATGACTGATTCATGAAATCGTAGGATTTTGCACGGAACGACATGCGAGATTTATAATCACCTTTATGAAGGAACGCATTAATCGTAATGACACCAATTAACATAATGTATGTTTTATATTTAATAAGATTTACTTTACGCGTTGTCGATTATTTTCTCGATACTAAATTATTGCGAGCCGGATTTGCTTTCAGCGAAGAGAAAATCAACGGACGTGCCATGTATTGTCTACACGCAAAAAAATATTCTACTGCTCCAGCTAGAATTATTGCTGTTTTTTATATCTGATAGAAAATAGAAAATTATGTATTACACGCATAGAATTTATAGCACAAATCTAAATTCTATCTCTGTCATCTATCTGATTAGATACAATACATATCCAATATCGTAGTACTTGCTAGAAATTTGTAGACAATACGTGGCATGTCCGTTGATTTTCTCTTCGTTAAAAGCAAATCCGGCTCGCAATAATTTAGCATCGAAAAATTAATCGAAAGTGCGTAAAGTAGATCTTATTAAATATAAAACATACATAATGTTAATTGGTGTCATTACGATTAATGCGTTCCTCCATAAAGGTGATTATAAATCTCACGTGTCGTTCCGTGCAAAATCCTACAATTTCATGAATGAGTCATCTCAATTGTCTATTTTAACTAATTTTTCGTACTTAGATAATTTTCGCTATAACTACAAGATCACTTTTTTTGAATGTACGCTTTGAGTAATCGGAACGACTACTGTGTACAGGGTCGACATCATTTAACGCACGAATTCGTAGCTTAGCTTGCAACTCAAAAGATGAAGAATCGCTTACCCGCGTTTGCCAATACATTATAAAATTATAAAATTATTATCCCGCGATGTGCTCCATTCTCATCACTCGCGCTACTTTTTGCGACGCTTTTACTCATTTCGCGACGCAATTATTCTTCATAAGAAATAAGTATAAAATCCACAGAGGACGGGCACATTATTCCCCTAGAAAATAAAGATTGGTGCGTAAGTCGAATATAAGAGGAGAGTAACAGAAGCGGCGTAAATGAAGCTTTCAGAAGAAAATTGAGAAACGTAAAAGAAGCGTTTACTCTTTTTCACATTTTATCGTCTCAATTTTCGCTTTCTAGAAACTTTATTCACGCTTCTTCTTCTTAAAATTTGACTTAGGCTGCGGTCCAAGTCTCATTACAAATGCTTTGAAGCGTTTGGTTGACTAATCAGAGAAAGAATTTGACAAATTGACCAATCAAAAATTGCTTTAAAGCATTTGTAGCATCGCGTTGACCGTACCTTTAAGCTACGATTTTATTTTCGTCAGGGATGACGG